>NW_007113777.1:21287-28836 GCF_000164805.1 Carlito syrichta | reverse complement strand
GGTGGCAGTGGCTGGTGGGGGCCCCCTGTGGGGTGAGCTGTGGGCGGGCAGGGCGGGAGGCTGATCAGACCTGGGCACGGACGCTCGAAGATGAGCTTGTCCTGCGGGGCCTATTTCCCCAGCTGCTCCTCGCTCGGGTGGAAGCAGGCAGAAAGAGCGTGTAGGGCTCCATGGCTGCTCCTCCTGGCCCCAGGGTGTGCATGAGGTGGGCCCAGGGCTTACTCTCCTGGGCCCTGCCTCTTGGTGGCTGGGGCTGGTGCAGTAGCCCAGTGGAGGGGGCCGTTCCTCCAGGCCTGGCGGCAGCCCTGCCAACCCTCCTGTGGGCCAGGCCTGGGCCTGGGCTCCAGGGCGGATCCCCTCAGCCCCAGAGCTCGGCTTCTACACGATGGCCCCGTGTTCTTCCTCCACGACTTGGAGACAGAGCTCCGCCATCTCACACACGTGTTTGGTGTTGGGGCTGACGGAGGCGGCCCATGAGTGCCTGAACCGGCCGAAAGAGTGTCCCTGGCCAGACTCCCGCACGGGGAGGAGTGTTGGGACAGGTGCCGGGCGGAGCCACCATCCTCTGTGGCCTGGTCTGGATTTGAGGCCGGTTCCCCCAGAGCCGCCGGGGCAGATCAGCTTTGGGGATCGCAGCTCGCGGCATTATTTGCAACTTGATAGTGATGAGAAGGGCAAGCGGACAAACGCTCCCTTGTGCCCCTCCTCGACTCACCGAATTATAACCACAAGAGACTCTCACAGCCTCGGAAGAGAAAAAGGCAATCGGAACAACAGCCAGTCCGAGGGCCCCGGGCAGCGGTGATGAGCCCGGGACAGCGGGCTTCCTGTTTGATGTGGTTATGAGTTTGTTTTCAAAAGAAAATCGAGAACAAGAGTCTGTCGGGAGACTTTTGCAAGACCTGCCTGGTCTTGGGCTCCACCTGGGACGCTGAAAGCCCTGGCCTGGTGGACGCCAGACTGGCCAGCGACGGGCAGGAACGACACGGAGACAGGGGTACGGGGGGAGACGGGGCCCGGGGAAAGATGGGTGCGCCGGCAACTGTGGGTGCGCCCAAGAGGTAGAGAGGGCCCTCGGTCAGCTTGGGCTGGAGCCGCTGGGGGACACGGCTCACGGCTCACTCAGGGACCCTTTTGGTCAGTGTTTAAAGGCGGGGCCTCCCCTAGGGACGGCCCAGGACCCTCTGCGGGGTCCCAGGGCAAAGGTCGCCTCAGCCCTCCAGCCGTCTGCCCCAAAGAGCCAACAGTCACCGAGTCACCCGGGCAACACTCAGAATGTTTTGCACCAGGCGCGGTTGGTGGGATGCCAGCCCTGGCTCCCACGTGCACTGCGAGGCGGGCAGCAGGGGCTCCCGGCATGGGGCGGGACACGCAGGACCTGGAGCCCGGCCGGGATTGCTCGGCCCGAGGGAGCGCTGAGCGCAGCACAGCAGGGCACGGCCAGCCCTTCGGGCCACCTGAGCCAGGATGGGTGGGGCAAGCCGACACAGCCCTGGGCTCTTGGCACCAGGCTCCTCCCACCCCCTGTGGCACCAAATTTGTAATGTTGTCCAGCCTGAGGTGGGATTTCGGGGGGCACCTGTTACCTCAGGATCACAGGGGACAGGGAGGAGTCGAGGCCAAAACGGGCCTGGTAAGAGGGGTCCTACCGTGTGCCTGGGGCTTACATGTCTCATCTCCACATCCTTTAGGGGGGCAACCTCCCTCTTCACAGACACCGGGGGGGCTGCAGGAAGAAGGGACCACAGGAGGGGGGTGTGCAGGGGCCATCACTGGGTCCATCTCCTCCCACTGGCTGCTGGCCCGCAGTGCCTGACCAGCCAGCCTCTCCACAGCCCTAGCCTGGGCCAGGCTGCCAATCTCTCTTGCTGGGACTGGTGCAGTATCCTACTGACTGGTCTCCCCAGGGACCTCCACATGGCGATCCTTTCCAAGCACAAACCAGGTCACGTCACTGCCCTAATGGGCTCCCTTCTCGCTCCCGGGGGAAACCCGAGTCCCTCTGTGGCTCCTAGGCCGCCAGACCCACCCCTCCCTCCCTGGCCACCTCCATCACTGTGCTCCAGGGCTTCCTGCTGTCCTTCAAACATGGCAGCTTGAGCCTGACTCAGGGCCTCTGACGCCTGCACAGGCCACGCCGCATCATGTCTCGCTCACGTTCCCCCATCCCAGACTATCTCCATCCTCTGCCATGGCCCAGCCTCGGCTGCGTCCTCAGACAGGCGCCCGGCACTGGCTACATCTGCTCCCTTCTTGGTGTCCCTCCCACTAGCATCAAGCTCTGTGAACTGCAGCCTGGCCGTCTTCACTGCTGCCTGGCGCTGGGCCTGACTCCAGAACCCCCGGAGAGCCCCCTGCCTGGGGGCAGGGCAGGAGAGGGCGACCGTCCTGGGGTGAACAGGAGGTCCCGGCCATCAGGCCGTGGGCAGCCATGCTTCACACGCATGACTCATGGCGGGCGTGCGGCCGCACTTCTGGCTTTGTCTCAGAGCTGCAACTCTGGGAGGAGAGTCAACCGTGTTCCTGGCGGCTGAGGCTTTCCCACCAGGTCTGGGCTGCGGAGGGCCTTGGGGTGCCGAGTGGGCGGAGTAAGGGCGCCTCCTCCGGGGTGCGTGCACCAGGCATGGTGGGCAGCGGGTCTGGGCCGGCCGCCTGGGTTCAGGTCCTGCCTCCGCCGCCTCCTGGCTGGGTGACCTTGGGCCAGTCACTCTACCTCTCTGAGTTCCAGTTTTCCTAGCTCTAACATGGGAATGCGGTCATACTCCCTCCAGGAGGATGCGGTGAGGATGGCAGAAGTGGAGGCACAAAGACCCGTGGCAGAGCGTGGCACAATCAAGTGGCGAGCCCAGCTTCCAGCGACCCTGGCTATCAGGGTGACCGGCGCGCGTGGACCACTGCATGTGCGGGCCAGGCAGCCTGAAGCTGGGTGGAGGATTGCTGTGTCCCAGAGGCACGCAGGGCGGGAGGCACACGCGTGTACATGCACACGTGGGTCTGTGGCTTCCTGAGTACGTGGCAGGCCATGTGTACACAAACCATGCCAGACGCGATTTCCCATAATCCCTTTGCTTTCCACCCCACAGCTCCCCGGCCTGCCAAAGCATCGAGCATATCTGCCTGGGCCTCCATGCCCCTGGGCCTTGTGGGTGCCACGGAGGTGAGCACCCCCCTCCCCCAGCCCTGCCACGATTTGGTGCAGCTGGAGGGCGAGCGGCGGTGCCCACAGCCTGGGGCTCGGGTGGGCACCAGACATCCTCTCCTCACGGGGAGGCAGATGCCAACATCTCTGGGACCCACGGTCACCCACACACCAGCCACTCTGTCCATCCCCCAGAGTCCTCTGCCCAGGCAGCGTCCAGGCTGGACAGGGAGGAAGGCGGCGACGTGCCAGCCCCTCGTGCCCTGGCCCTGGCGTCCATGGTGGGCTTTGTCGAGGGGACACGTCCGCTCAGAGGCCGCAGACCCAGGGGCATGTGCCCGCTGCTGTCCCTTGTGTCTCCCTGTTCTGGCTGAGACACCCGGGCCATGACAGCCTCACCCTCCGCAGGGTCTGGGCACAGCGTGACCGCGGGATGGAAGGCAGCGCCATCCGTAAGACCCTTCCTGGGACCTGCCAGGGCTGGGACAGTCTTTGCCGAACCCCTCAGGAGCAAGTTGCTCCCCTGAGAAGGCCGGGGTGGGGGCGCCCCCTCCGCTGCCCACACTGCCCGCGATGGGCGCCTGTGGCCCTGAGGCCCTCACTGGCACCACGCTCCAGGCTGACCACAGAGGGGAACCCATCACATCGTCGTCATAGCAGAACCTCGACCCACCCGACACCTCTTGAGGACGCCCCTGTCCCCCGCTCTGGGCTCCAGGACCCCACCCCCAAGGCATGCAGGCCTCCAGCTCTCAGCTCAGAGGCCCCCATGAGATCTCAGGTCCCTCCCGGACCCCGATCCCAGCCTGCTGTCCTAGAAAACGACACCGATGCCACAGGGCGCGACGGATGGCTGGGCCTCCCTGCACCCTCACAGTCTCCCTGGTGGGACAGTTGCTCTCTGGAGCTCACGGAGTGAAGGCCCCTCTATTGTCTGCCAGGACTGTGCAGTGGCCTCTAACCACGAGGCCACATTTTTCTTCCCGCTTGAGCTGACCCCTGCGGAGTCCCCACTGCTCCAGGGGTGAAATCCAGCCCCTCCCTGAGCCGGGTCCCCTGCCAGCCCCTCACTCAGTCCTCCCGTCCCCTCCTCTCAGACCCAAAGCACTTCTCCGACCTGCCCCAGGGCCTTTGCATGGCTGCCTCTGCCGGGAACAGTCATCCATCGCTCCAGGGAGTCCAAGTTTTATTTATTTTTTCTAGTCGGGGTCTCATTCTGTCACCCAGGCTGGAGAGCAGTGGCATGATCACAGCTCACCACAGCCGTGACCTCCTGGGCTCAGGCGCTCCTCCTACCTCAGCCTCCCAAGTAGCTGGGACTACAGGTGTGTGTCACCATGTATGGCTAATGTTTTGATCTTTGGGGGGTAAATTTTTGGCACTGCTCTGCTCAGAACTCAAAGAAAACCCGCCTTTTACTCCGAACAAAAGCCCATGTCCTCCCCAGCCACGGCCATGGCCGTGACCCCAGCCCTGCCACTTTCTCTCCCCCATTGGCTCCAGCATGGGGCCTCCCCTCTGTCCCTTCTCTCCCCGGCCACTGTCCACACCTGGTCCACAACCCTGTCACATTCACTGAGTGCTCAGTCAACACCCTTGCGGGTGCCACGTAACCCCGCCCTCCTGGCCGCGTGGCCGCCTCCTCCCTCTCACACTTGTGGGGCCGACAACATGTGCCCTGAGCGGTCCATGCCATGGCGCTCCTGAGCCCTGCTGAGGTGGCTGTGTGGACCTCAGGGTAGGAGAGAGGCCATGGAAGGACTGGGGGCTGCGTCAGGGTTCCCCAGGGCACACAGCTCCTTGGCAACCCTGCAGCCTTTGCCCTCCTCTCTGGACGGGGCCTGGGCGTGGGGCCAGACGCACAGAGGCCTGGAAACTGCCCAGCCCCACGGGGGGCGGCTGGGGGGAGACCCAGGCTGGGACGGGGGGCCTGGAACCCCCCTGACCGCCGGCCTGTCCCTCGATGGGCTTCGGGGGCATCCCGCCTGCTGGGGCCGGGCAGGGGTGGCTTGTCCAAGGGCCCAGGGCAGCCGCTCACCTGCCACCTCGGGCAGTCCCAGGCTGGGCTGGTTCCCTCCGGGCTGGGTGAGTGAGGCAGGTCGGGCTGGACAAGGTGCTGGGAGCGCGGCCACCGTGTTTGTGCTGGTCGTGGCCACGGCCCCACCTGCATTGGATTCCCTGCTACCACCCAGGAGCCAGTGAGCGCTCCGTGGCCACAGACAAGCCCCAGGCAGGTGGCGACACAGGCCAGCCACGGCGGCAGGTGGGCAGGGGCTCTCTGGCCAGGCCCGGCTGCCTCACATCCTGTCCCTAACCCTGGGCCTGGGCAGTTCAAAGAAACATCCCTAGGACCTCCCCCCAGCCGGCTCTCTCCCCCACCCAAGCCCCCAGCCCCCTTCCATCCTTGAAAATCCACAGTCAGGTCGGGCTCGGTGGTTCAGCCTGTCATCCCAGCACTTCGGGAGGCCGAGGTGAGTGGATGGCCTGAGCCTGCGGGTTCAAGACCCGCCCAGGCAGCTTGGCAAGACCTCGTCTCTACAATCAATCAGAAGTTAGCCGGGCATGGTGGCGCGTGCCTGTGGTTCTGGTTACTTGGAAGGGTGAGGCGGAAGGATCGCCGGAGCCCAGCAGGCCGACACTGGGCCATGAGCATGCCCCTTCCTTCCAACCTGGGCGACGGAGTGAGACTCCGACTCAAAAAAAAAAATCCACAATCAGACTTGCTGTTCTGGGGGCTGCAGACCCCCCCCCTTTTCGCCTCCCTTCTCCAGCCCAGACCCCCAGTGGAAGTCAGACCCACACCCCGTCCCTGGTTCCAGCCCCCGGCTCCAGCCCCCGGCGCTCCTTGGCTCTCTCAGGGCAGACGCCAGACCCCCTTCCCCAGCCTGGTGGTGGTCTGGCCCGGCCTGCGTCCCGGCCCTGTGGCCCCGCTCCCCGCCCCCAGCCCGACCCTGCCTCCTCCTCCAGCGCGGCACCCACGTCCTCAGATGTGTTCCCGTATGTGGACCCTCTCGCACCTGGACTCCCGCCCCCGGTGGACGTGAGCCCCGAGCAGTCAGGCTGGTGTGCGAAGGAGGCCCCGCACCTGGACCTGCGTCTGGTGCATGGTAAGGGCACCCAAATGTTCCCAAACGCGGGCGAGGGGGCCTCTGGGCCGGCCCCTCAGTCTGTCCCAAGCTGCTACCATTGTTCTCCGGGACAACGGCAACTCCGCAGGCCGCATGGGTCCCCGGGTCCCCCGTGTGTCCCTGGGCCCCCCGTGCATTCCTTTCCTTCCCGCAGCCAAAGCATAGGTGTCTGCTGAGCCCTGCCCTGGATGAAACCCATGGAGGTGCCCCCCATTCTCAGGATAAAGATGCAGCCCCGATCTTGTCCCTAGGACCCTTCCTTGTGCCTGGACCTGTGTCCCCTTGGCCACTGCCCTCTCTGTTCTTAAGCTGGCTCCTCCGGATCCTTCCTGCCGCAGGACCTTGGCACAAGCTGGCCCCACTTCCTGGAACACGCGCCCCTCTCCTCAGCTGGCAAAGCCTCCTGCCCCACAGCCACTTCACGGTGGCCCCTCCTTGGGGAGTTCTGTGTCTTCCTGTGCCGTTGGTCTCCATGTGGGCTTAACCCATGCCTCCTACGACCCCCTGAATCCATTGACCGACCCCCCCAGTCAATCGCCCACCACCCCACTCGTCACCTCCTGACCCTGATCTGGCCATCTTCTCCCAGCCAATGAGCCTCCAGTCATTCCCTAACACTCCCGGCTGGATCCTGCCACAGGCCATTTGCAGCTGCTGCCGCAGTGAGGAAGGCTCTTCCTCTGCGAGTCCCAGGCTGCCTCTTCCTTCTCCGAAGAGGGTCGCAGATCCCTCCTGTGGACCCTTTCTACAGAGACGTCCCCTTTCCCCCTGGGGCCACATCACTGGTGTTTCCTTGTTTTTTGTTTTCTGTCTCTGTCTCGGCAGAGGGTGGGCTCCTTGGGGGCAGGGGCTTCCGTCCTTGCTGTACCAGTGCCCGGCACACAGTAGGTGCTCAATAAAGACTCTCAGGGTGAGCTGAGTGGAGAATGGCCACTGAAGGCAGGAAGGGTCTCGCGCCGTGTCTGCTGGTGGCGGGACCGCCGAGGGGCTGGCCTGTGTGTGTGTGCACGGGTTTGGAGGCAGACGCCCACCGGAGCCGTGCGGGGCCCTGGGAGGGACCTCAGGGACAGGGAGGGCCCTTGGAGCCAGGGTACAGGTGGGCAATAGCCAGGTACTGCCAGCTGTCCCGGCTGGGGAGCCCAGCCCGCCCCCCAGGTGCCAGGACGTCCGGCCACGTTGCCGTTCCCGCCTCGGTCCTGGCCTGGTGACAGCGGCCCCATGACTCAGCCGGCCGGGGCCGGGCTGCAGCTGTGGCCAAACCAGATGGGCCGGCAGCCCCCCG
>NW_007113777.1:11816-21267 GCF_000164805.1 Carlito syrichta | reverse complement strand
GCCCCCCGGCCCCCGGCCCCTGGGCCTCCGACCAGGACGGGGCCTCCCGCCCCCGCTTCGGGCTCTCGCTCCCAGGACAGGATTCCCTGAATTCAGACCCCTGGGGCTGAGCCAGGTGGGAGGCCAGGCCTGGGGCCCCGAGTGGGGGCTGGAGTCCAGCCCCCTTTCTGGCTGCTGGAGGGGAGAGTCGGGGTGGACTTCCATCCGCCGAGGCCCGACTCCCTCCCTGGAACCTGAGGCCGCCAGGGGGCCTGCCCTGTGCCCTGTCTGGACTGAGCCCAGCATGCGGGCTGGGGACTTGGGTGTGTCCCACAGTCCGTGACAAGATGACACCCTCCCAGGCTGTTCCCGCTGTTCGTGAGGCCCTGCCACACTGCCCTGCCCCAGGTTTCCTTCGACACCAGGCCCCTCCCCCGTCTCTGCTTGCAGCCTTTGGGGTGGGGGCCGCAGCACTCCACGGGGGGCGCAGCTCCCATGTTGCATGCGTCATGACTGGGGGATCGAGAAGGCCTTGAGACAGGCCCCAAGGCCTGGACGGCGGATGTGACGTGAGACCAGGCGCGGGGGCCTCTCTCTGGCCTCCAGTTACGGACACTCCAGGGGCTCCTGGGGCTGCCTCTCTTTCCTGCCCACGCGGTGCTTTCCTCCTTGGCAGGCCCGGTGTGTGTCCAACTGCCCCACCTCCCACTTGACCTGGGCACTGGCCACCTTCCCCGGTGAGTCCCCTGTCCTCCACAGTTCAGCTTGGGGGTCCAAGCTGCTTTCTCGCCACTGCACCTGGGCAGCAATTCCATAATCTGCCCCGTGTGGGCATGTGGCCCCGAGGAAGCACCTAGGCGTGCCATACACCAGCCACGCCACCCATCGGCCATGCCGCACACCAGCCACGCTATGCACCCAGCCACGGTGGGCACCCAGTCACAGCAGGTACCAAGCCGTGGCAGGTACGCCACACACCAGCCGCTGCACCCACCAGCCATGCCACACACCCGCCACACCACCCACCGGCCATGACATCTACCAGCCATGGCACCCACCAGCTGCATCACACACCAGCCATGCCACATACAAGCAACGCCACACCAGGTACCAGCCACACATGCACCAAGCCACGTGGGAACCCACCATGGCAGGTACCAACCACGCCACAAACCAGCCACGCCACACCACGCCCCAGCCACGCCACACACCCAACCACACGGGCACCAGCCACGCCACGCGCCAGTTTGTTGTCCATCCTTGCCTAAACCCATGACCTCTGCCCATGCCCTCCTGCTGGCTGGCTGTGGCTGCCACACTCCTTGTGGTTAAACGGGGTGCTGCTGTTCCTGCCCACGCCCTCGCTGATGGTCTGGGCAGGGGCGGGGAGGTGGGGAGCAGGGTGGTCAGACAGAAAGCTGCTGGGGCTCCAGCCCATCTGGACATGGAGAGGACGCTGGGGCTGGCCTCCCCGGCCGCCTGTCCTGCATTCCCAGGGCTGCCTTGCTCCCAGCGTGGGTCGTGCCCCTTTCCTGTCACTGGACCCACGGCCCACACAGTCCCCTGTTGGACACACGGGACATTTTGCGGTTGGAGGGAGGGACCAGTCAAGAGGGGAAATGGAGGTCTCTGGCAGAGCAGGGCTGTCACCCCACAGAGCCTGGCCAGGCCCTGCTGGCCGCAGAGGGTACAGTACCGTCTCCTGCATGGGAGCTGCGGCCTAGGGAAGTCCAGCCTGACCATGGCTGCCTCCTGCCTCGGGCTCCTTGGCCCGGTCTCCTCGTCCCCTGGCCTCCCCTGGCCCGGGCACATTTACCCAGTGTCCTCCTTCTGCCTCAAGGCCTATCTGCCTGGTCTCCTGCATCCCCTAGCCTCCCTTGCTTTGGGGCATGTCCACCTGGTCTCCTCGTCCCCTGGCCTCCTTGTCTCAGGGGCACATCTGCCTGGTCTCCCCACAAGCCCCAGACCCCCCCTGCTTTGCGGCACGTCCGTCCTGGCCTCACCCCACACCCACTTCTGGGTCACTCAGGACGCTGTCTTCTCCAGAGGTTCATGGCGGTGGTGCAGCAGGGGACAGGCTCCCGGGCAGGGCTGGCCACTCCCAGGCGGGCTCCCATGGGCTTGCCTGGCCCTGTGAGGACCCTGGTGTGGGCAGCAACCACGTCCCATCTGCCCCCCACCTTGCAACAGGGGCGGTGGGTGGGGAGGTGGGTGCCACAGCATCCCTTCCAGCAGGCACCAGGGGAGAGTGGGCTCCTCTCGCCCCCCACGGCCCTGGGAGGTCAGAACTCCGACCAGTCCCACTCCCAGGAAGGGGCATGGCAGCTGGTCCCTGGCCTCCCAGTCTGGAAGCCGCTGTCCTGCCCGGGCCCTGCGTGGCGATTCTGGGTCTTCCCTTCCCTGCACCAGCCTGCTGGTCTTTCCCTTCCTCAGGCCAGCGTCCCAGCCCTCCCCAAATGGCCGCCTATCTGCCAGGACACCGGGCAGTGCCCGTGGCATGCCACGGGGCTGGGACTTCCCTCGGGGAAGGGAGAAGAAGACAGGGTTGGCCAGGCTGGAGTGAGTCCTGGGAACAATAAAGCCATCTACCTGCCTGGCAGACCGGGGCAGGGGCAGGGGCTGGGCTGCTGTCCCAGGGCCCACCTGTAGCCCGCCTTGCAGGGGGCCGTGGAGGTGGGGTCTGCCCGGGCCTGGGGCAAAGCTCGGTGAGCAGGCAGGGCCTCCTTTCTCCTTCCAGCTTGCAGCTCAAGGTCCCACACCTGACATCCTGGACCCCGCACAGGTGAGGCTCCAAGTCACTAGGGGTCACCAAGGAGGCCACCCTCATCTGTGCCTGCCTCCAGGGCTCCGGCCGGGGAGGAGGAGGGAGACAGAGGGGGAAGAAGAAAGGGGGGAGAGGCAGAGAGGGACACAGCAGCTCTGGCCATCCAGGCCCTGCCCTTGGGAGAGCCCAGCAAGGACACAGACTGAGTCCAGAAAAGGATCGGGGCTCGATCTGGCCCCAGGTGGAGGGCACCAGAGGGACCCAGAGAGCCTCCAGTGTGCCAGCAGTCAGGGAGGGCTTCCTGGAGGAAGAAGTGTCTTGGCCAGCCCCACACTGTTTTGGGCCTACCAGAAATCACCCGTCCTTCCCCATTCACGGGTGATTTCTAACCTGCCACTGGTCATCTCCAACTCGCCACTGGTTCAAGCACCTCATGAACGTGCAGGGCGGGCTGGGCTATGCACGACTCTTGGAGCTGGACCATGGGCCCTATGTCCTCCAGGCTTATCTGGGCCGTCTCTGGGCCACATCCCAGCCTGCACCAGGGGCTGCACTGGCTGTGTCTGCGGGTCGTGGCGGAGAGCCATCGTTCTGCGCACGTCCCACGAATGGCTTCCTTTGGTCCTCAGAGCCACCTGGGAAGTAGCCCCCACGGCCTGTTAGAGGTCGGGAAACAGAGGCACAGAGAGGGTGGGAACCTTCCCTCAGGCTGCCCGGTGGGCAATGCTGGTAGGGGGTGGGGGGTGCTGAAAAGCCCTGCCCTGTCCTGCCACAGCAAGACCTGCAAGGATACCCTTGCTGCCCTAAAGACTCCCTGGTCAGCTCCTGATGGCTCGTCTTCCCGACGGGGAGGCTGAGGCCTGGAGAGGGCTGGGCCTGCCCGTGCTGGGGCACCTGGTACAGGGGTGGCGGGGAAGGGGGAGGCCCAGGTGTGTGGCCGTGAGGTCAGGGTGCTGGTGCGTGGCCGGAGGGCCTTGGGGGATGGCGGTCTGAGGGCAGCAGAGCCTGGGGGGCTCCCGGGAAGGCCCACAATGCTTGGAAGGTGGGTGGAAGGGTGGGGAGGCCTCCACCCCGGAAGCAACTCCGGGTTGGCCCCCAGCCCACCTGGCCCTGGCTGACCCTGGAGCTGATGAGGGATTCAGGCCCCATCCTGCAACTCCCAGCCCACCCTTCCTGCTCCTGGGGCTGGGAGGAAGAGGTGCCTGGGACACTGGGCCTGGGCTGGGGGGACACAGGGCGTGGTTGGCAGGCCTTGGAAGGACCCGCATCTCTGGCGGTCACAGCCTGTGTGCTTCCTGTTAAGTGACTTCGATCTTGGGGCCTTGGAGGCCGTCTGAGGCATCCCTCAGGTCACAGCTCCGGGGGTCCTACCCAGGATCCCGGAACCTCTGTCAACCCTGGCTAAAGGCGGGGAGGGGACCAACAGAGAGTCCTCCACTCCCCGCGGCACCTGCCCACATGGCCCCAGCCATCCAGAGGGCTCCCACGTAGGGTCCAGCAGCCCTGAGTCCACACGCAGTGAGAAAGGCCCACCCGTCCTGCCTCTCACCCACACGCCTGCTGCCTCAGACCCAGTGGTACGCCCTCACTCTTCCTGGCCTCTCACCACCAGCAAGCAAACCCATCTGAAGAGCACCCATCTTGGAATGACCCTCCCTGGGAACTCTGTCCTCTATTCCCGATTCCCGCTCCCAGAAGCAACTGCTCAACTCTCTCATCAGTCTCTTGACTTCATCCTGGTATTTCTAAACTCCATGCTTATGTGGCTATTCCTTGCTTTTTCAGTTTCAGACAATATCTAGCGACTGTCTGATACAGAAGATGGGTGATCAAGAGTTTATTCTTGCACACAGCTGAGTCATATGGTTGTTGATGATGACAGCTTTTGGTTTTTCCTGGGGTTATGAATTGTCTTTAGGTTTTGGTTAGCTTTTAAAATGTCAGTCACAAGCTCATTCTTGAACCTTCTGCAAGAATTATAAAACTTCTGTTCATCTTGTTGAGAATACTGGCAGTCTGGAAGTTTCTTCCCGGAGTCCCAGCGGGAGTATCTTTGGGGAGGATGGATGGGTTTCAGATTCCCTGTGATTCCTGAATTGCATGTTTCTCTCTTTCTTGGTTTTCCTTCTCATTTCACTGGAGCACATCCTCAAATAACTTTCTGAGAAAAGACATGTAGCAGATACAATTTCTGACCGTGCGTGTCTGAAAACATCTTTATTCTACACTCATACCCGAGAGTTTGACTGGGGGTGGAACTCTAGATCCGAAGTAATTTTTTTCCTTCCTTCAGAAGTTTGATGGCATTTTTTCTGTCATGTGCTGGCTTCCTGGGCTGCTGTTGAGAAGTCTGATACAATTTTGATTCTCTGTTTCCTCTGAGTGTGACCTACTTTTTCTCTCTGGGAACTTAAGAGTATCTACTTTATTGCTAGTATTCTGAATCACAGTAATGTGCCCTAAGTGGGCATTCTGGGAGTTGAGGAGGGGACAGGGGAGCTGTTACTTTTTTGCACAAAAGCATTCACTGAATCCCTGATGTTTTGGCCACGATAGCTCATGCCCTGCCCACAGCAGCTTCTGGAGTCCCCAAGTCCAGAACCTCTCAGGGTCAGCTTTTCCAGGGATGAAGCCTCCTGTCCTGGGCCGGGCTGGGCTAGGGCAATACCCGAGGACATTGCCCACCCAGGCTGGGTGCCAATGAAACCCCTCTGTTTGCAGCTCCTGCCCCAGCCCTTCCTGGAGCCAGAGTCCTGGACGGGGGACCACCTCCTTCTTGGTGGCTCCGTCCTGCAGGGTTCAGAGTCTGGGCCCCCTAGTTGCCCAGGTCCGTCTCCACCGCCCTTCTGCTTCCCAGTTTCTGATCTTCCGCGGATGTCTCTCTTGGCCAACTTCTGTCTTTCCTCCCAGCCTCCTGACCCCCATGCCTTGCACCCTTATGTGCCTTTTCTGTCTTTACTGGCCCTCGGTGGGGCGGGAGTAAGCAAGCGTGCACGTGTCACGGCCACCCCGAGGACTCACTCAAGCGCCTCAGCTCTCCGTCTGGGCTTTCCATGCTGACGCCCACTGCTCTGCTACCAGCACCCTGTGGGCATCATCTCGGGCTGTCTTCTGTCCTGATATCTCAGCGTCTTCCAATCCGGTCCTCCCATGAACCCGCCAGCTCCCAGGACCCACATACCTGGAGCCTTATTGCTCCACGCAGGCGGGCTACCTCCTCTAAGTTCCAGGCGTAGTGGCCGTCTGGCCCTGGTCTGCGTGGCCGTGCATGGTGGCTGTCTGGTCCTGGTCTGACCCTTGCAGGCGGTGGCTGTCCTCCCTCCACATGCTGGTGGTGCCCGGCCTCCATGCTTGGGCTAACTAGGCATGGGGCCCCTGGCGCTGACCCTTCCACTTCGTCATCTCAGAGGCATCTCAACTCCGACACATCCCGAAGGAAGCTGTCGCCACCTCCTGTCTGTCCATCCTCGCCATCCCAGGACGGGCACCGCCGTGCATTTGGCTGCTCACACCCCCGTGGGACCACTGTCCAGTTCTGGTCTGAGCTCTATCCACCTGGCCTCTGAGCTACGTGGAACCTGTCCTCTGGCAAAGATCACGAATTGCCCCAACTGCCCTGCCGCCACTCTCCCCTGGCTTAGCTGGGGGGCTCCTGCCAGGGGTGCGCTCGCACCTGCTGGGGCGTGCGTGGCATTGCAGCCATGGATTGGAAGGCAAGGACGCGGGCAACTTCTGTGCAGGGTCTCAGGGGGAGGGGCTGGGCCTTTGTGTCCCTCTCCCCAACTTTGCACTGCTGGAACACAGACGTGATGGCGGCTGCAGGAGCAGGCCTGGGGGCCACGGGACAGAGCCACGTGTGGTGGTCCCAGGGCAGAGAGAGGGAACCCGAGGCTAGGACGCTGCCTGGGATGTCAGCTTGGGGCCGCTGTGAGGCTGGGACCCCGTGGGGGCAGACATCTCTCTGGGCTGAGCTGTCCCCTCTGTCACTGTCTCTGCAGCACTGACCGATAGCCTCGCCTTCTCCCCCCCTGCCCTGATGCTGGTCCCTCACTGGGGCCTGGGGACAACATCACTAGGTGACTGCACGCGGCCGGTATCCCGCCCCATCCACGCACGGCTCTGTGACATCGGAACGTGCCACCTCTGAACTCGAGCTTAAGCCCCTCCCGTGGCTTCCAAGGGACGGAGAAGTCCAGAGTCCTCGAGGGCTGCCCCATGTCACCTGCCTGGAGAAGCCCCTCTCCCATCAGTCACCTGTCCTTTGCCAGAACCAGATGACCAGGCCCAGGGCTCACGGCCACTGGCCTGCGTCTCCCCTGGCCATGGGCAGTTGATGAAGGCACGGGTGTGGTCTCCCCAGCACCTGGCATGGCTCCCTGCACATGGCAAGATCTCAGGCAGCGACAAGGCCAGGGCCCCTTCTCCCTTCTCCCTCAGGACCACACGTGGCAAGCTGGGTGTCCCTCCAGCCCTGCCGCACCAGAGCCAAGCAGGGCACGTCCCCACCGCAGGTGCCCGGGCTGTAGGTCTTCCAGCTGAGACCAGGGGGTGCGGGTGAAAGGGCTCGAAGGCTGGCCTGGCACACCCACAGCGCCGGGTCCACCGGAGTCTCCACGATTGTCTGTGTGGGGCTGTGCGGCGCTTTCCGTCGGGCCTGCCAAGTGGCAGCGGCCAGGCCTGGCTGTGGGCTCTGACCCCCTGACAGGCTGGTCTCTGCCAGGCAGCCCCAGGAAGCTGGCAGCACGGGGGTAGGGGGGCCCAAAGGGTCAACCCGCCCTCCCCCGCACCGGTCTCGATTTCTTCATTTCTCAAAGGCCAGGCCCACTCTCCTTCCAAGTCGCAGCTGATGCGAAATGGAGCCCCCAAGACGCAGCTGACACGTGAAACAATAGCGCTCCCTCCGAGAGGCTTGGCCGCGGCCAGCGGCCCCCGCCCCCCAATAATTACTCAAGACATTGGCATGAGCCAGGCCCGGTTAGGTAATAGGCCGCTTGCTCCGGAGACGTATAACTCAAGGCGGTTACACATCATCTCCGCAGACAACAAAATCGTTTCCAGGATGGCGGGAGGGCAGGGCCTTGGGGAGAGGGTCTGGGGGCCGCAGGGGCCGAGGTGGGGGCGGGGTCTGAGGAAGGCGCTCCTGGCAGCCCCGGGGATGCAGCCGGAGAACTCGGGAAGCTGGTGAAGTATCTATGGGAAGGGGGTGCCCAGCCCCTCCTCGTGCCAAACCCCACCCTCGCCCCAGTCCCTGGAGTAGCGGCTGCCCTAGTCCGGTCCGCTAGGCAGCAAAGCACCAGAGAGACTCATTCATACTGAAGTGTGAATGACTAACTGGGGTAGGCGCTCGGCACCCCCAGCTCCGCAGAAGGACAATTAATTATCCGGTTTATTGTCCGAGGCCCCACTGTACTGACTTCCTCAAGGGCAGGTCCACATACTTTCCTCCATGTTCCCAGAGCCTAGTACATAGCAGACATTCAGAAAATACTTGCTAATGACGACAACATCTAACCCAAAGAAGGAAGCGTTCAGGGCATAATTTCAGGCACACGGGCGGGCCGCTGGCAGTGGAGGCCGCGGGATGCTGGCAGGCGGAGGCGGTGGCGCTCCCGCCCCCCCACCGTGGTGCCTGAGCTTCCGGCACCCCGGGGCCCTGGCACCTTCCCACAGGAAACGCCCATTTCCCTGGAAGGACGGAGCCGAGCCGGCCAGCACTCAGAAGGTCTGGGCCTCCCCCGTCGGCCCGGCGAGCAGCCCACAGCGGGAGGGGGGAACCCAGGCCCGCCTCAGGGACGTGCCTCGGGGACACCTCCCTCCCGCCGCTCTGGACTTGCTTTCTGCTGTGACCTTGTCTTGGGCATGGGCTATCCCTGTCCAGGCTGCGGCCCAGCCCGCCACGCCCCTCGCCCTGTCCCCACGTGCCGACCGATGCACATCTGGGCAGAGCCAGCCTCTCCTGACACCCAGCCTCGCCTGCCCCACGCCCCGCCCGCTCCTCGTCCAGTCTCTCCGGCTGGCAGAATCCGCTGGGCACCTGAACCGCACCCGGCACGGTGCTCAAGTCTTTGATCTCTCTGGGCCCGGGGTAGTGTGGATCCGGCACAGTGTGCGGACAGATCTAGGGTGGAATTCTGTGGCTCAGAATTGGACGTGTCCTCTTGGAAGCCGTCCTCAGGCCTCTGGGGTGGACGCCCGAGCTCCCGGCTCCTGGCTCCTTCTGTCCCACCCACCCTGCCCTGCTTCCTGCACCAGCTCAGCCCTCTCTCTCACCCTTCGAGGGCCCCATCCCGCGTTCCCTCCCCCTGCAACCTGTCGCCAGGTGGCCCCGTCCACACCCTTCCCTGCGCAATGCCCACACGGTCCGTCCGGCAGCCTCCATTTCCAGCCCTGGTCTCTCCTCTGAGCCTAGCACTGACCTGGACGCTGCAGGACATGTGCGCTCCCCCACGTGACCGGGCCAGAGTCTGGGTCTTTTCTGACTCCTTCCCTCTCCCCCACATCCGTCCCTGAGTCGGGGAGCTGGCTCGGAATCCCCCTTTGCATCTGCCTGGCTGCCCACCCGGCCTCACTCCCCTCCTCTCCTGGGGCCTCGGCGTGGTCCCCTCCCTGCCTCCCCACCATTCAGGCCTGCACCGCGGCCCCCCTGCGAGGTCAGCCTCAAGTCTCAGCCAGGCTCGTGCTGGGAGAGTCAGTCACGTGTGTGGGGGG
>NW_007113777.1:1804-11655 GCF_000164805.1 Carlito syrichta | reverse complement strand
CCTTTTTTTTTTTTTTTTTTTGAGTCAGAGTCTCACTCTGTTGCCCAGGCCTGAGCGCAGTGGCACGCTCACGGCTCACTGCAGCCTCAACTACTTAGGCCCAGGCAATCCTTCCTCCTCAGCCTCCTGGGTAGCTGGGACTACAGGCGCACGTCACCACACTTGGCTAATTTTTCAATTTTTTGTAGAGATGAGGTCTCACTATGTTGCCCAGGCTGGTCTTGAACTCCTGGACTCAAATCATTCTCCTGCCTTGGCCTCCCAAAGTGCTGGGATTATAGGTGTGACCCACGGTGCCCGGTGAAAGCACATTTTCTAAGTTTTTCTTTTTGAATCTCTGCAGTGACTTGAAAACATTTCACAAGTTCTTCAGTGTCTGAAAATGTCTCTCTGCACCCTCACCCTCAGTTGATACTTGGGCTGGGTATAGAGTTTTCTTTTCCATCAGAATTTTGGAGGCACCGATCTTTATAAACCTTCTCGGCCAGAGACCCACCTGTTTGTGGCTGGGGGAGTCATCTGCGGGTTCTCTGAGAGGGTTCCAGAGTGTTCTCTGGACACAGTGGCTGGCCCTATCTGTGGGGGTCCTTGGTGGGTCCTTCCCTTCACCGATGTTTCCTCCCATCCCTCTTTTCAAAGCTTCTAGGAGTTGAATACTGGGTTTCTTGGACTATGTCTCCATGTTTCTTGGCTGTTCTCTCTGACTTTCCATCTCTCTGTCTTTATTCCACTTTGGGGGAGACTGACTTTGTCTTTTACTGGACCTTTTTTATTTCATACTTCCAGGAGCACTTTCTACCTCTCTGCTTCTTCTCTTTCTTTTCTTTTTTTTTTTTTTTTGAGTTGGAGTCTCACTTCGTCACCCTGGCTGGAGAATATGGCCTGTTCACGGCCACCCCAGCATCGACCTGCTGGGCTCCAGTGATCCTTCGGCCTCAGCCTTCTAAGTAGCTGGAACCACAGGTGCGCGCTACCACGCCTGGCTACTGTTTGATTTATTGTAGAGACGAGGTCTTGCCAAGTTGCCTGGGCTGGTCTGGAACCTGCAGGCTCAGGCAATCCACTCGCCTCGGCCTCCCAAAATGCTGGGATGACAGGCTGAGCCACCGAGCCTGGCCTCTGCTTCTTTTTCTAAGCACCCCCCTCTGGCTCCATGATTATGCCATCTTCCTGAATTTCAGAGTGGCCTCGGAAACGTACATCTCTTTTCCACCATGCCCTTGCCTTAAAGCCTTTAGGGCTACCCCGTCCTGAGGTCAGCCCTGCCCAGGGCTCACCCCGCTGCCCCTGGTTCTGTGCTCAGCCCTCTGCATCCTCTCTGATCCTCCAGCCAGGCACATACCTTCCTGCCTCGGGGCCTTTGCATGGGCTATACCCCATCTGGAATGTTCTCTTCATTGCTCCACTCCGTTGAGCTGAGTTCCACTTGCCCCCTCGTGTTCTACTCTTGGGTGCTTCCCTGGGACACCCCTGTTGACACCCTAGATGGGGTCACACTGTTATGTCCCCCTTAGCTCCCTTTTTGTTGTTTGTTGTTGCCATTGTTTTGTTTGTTTGTTTTTAGTTGGAGTCTCACTCTGTCACCCGGGCTGGAGTGCAGTGACACCATCACGGCTCACCACAGCCTCAACCTGGACTCAGGTGATCCTCCTGTCTCAATCTTCCAAATAGCTGGGATGACAGGTGTGCACCACCACACCCATTAATTTTTTGTAGAGATGGGGTCTCACTATGTTGCCCAGCCTGGTCGCAAACTCCTGGCCTCAAGTGATCCTCCCACCTCGGCCTCCTAAAGTGCTGGGATGACAGCTGTGAGCCACTGTGCCCAGCTCCCCTTTGTGCTTTGACAATGCAATTCTAACTACATATGAATGCTGCCGTGGTGGTTTTATCCCACCTGCATGTCCTAGAGGGACACCATGAGGGCCAGGCCCCGTCCTTCTGGCCCACTCTGGAACCTGGGCCTGGAGCTGGGACACGTGACCAAGACCTTGGCGACACAGGCATTTGCTGTCTCCCGTCCTGGGGTCCAGAGCCTTGTGGACTGAGGTCGAGGGGTCGGCAGGGCGGGCTCCTTCCAGAAGCTTCTCGCCACTTCCTGTCTTCTAGAGCCACCTGCGCGCCTTGCTCATGGCCCCTCTGCCTCCACACAGGCAGCCCCCCCCCACTCTCTGCACTCGGCGTCCATGGCCACGTCCAGCCCCTCCTCTGACTCGGACTCTCCTGTCTCCCGCCCAGAAGCCTGCAGTCACCATCAGGGCCCATCTGGCTCCCCATCTTAAGAGCCCTCACTCACATCTGCAGTGTCCTTTGTGTCATGCCAGGGCACACGCGTGGGCTCCAGGGATCAGGACGGGGACATCCGTGGGCCACGACAGGAGGCCGGTGCCCATTCGCATTTGCTGGGCGAGGGAGAGCAGGGCTGCAGCATCGGGGGAAGCCAAGGGGTGTCCTGGGAGAAGCCCATTTACGGGATGGGCGGCGTTGTGGGTGCAGGGAGTGTGGGGCGTGGCCTCTGGGTGACTTGGGGACGGCAGCATGCAGGTCCCTCCCAAAGGCCTTGGAAGCTACCTGGGCCGTCCAGATGACGATGTGGGGAGCGACATGGTTGGTGGCTGTGTGGGGTCAGTTGGGATCCGCCCTTGCGAGGCTTTTCTGTGAGACACTTCTCAGTGACTTCCCAGTCTATCTGAGCCCACCCGGCCAGCCCCCAGGGTTCCCCCAGCTTCTACACCCGGCCACAATTCCACAGCAGTCCCTGCAGCCCATGTGAGACCTTCCAGGCTCTCCGTGTGGCTGGCATGAGGGTCCGACGGGCATGAATCTCGTCATGCTCCCCACCTCACCGCCAGGCTCTCAGTCGCGGGTCCATCCTCTCACCCACCGTGCTCCAGCCCTGCGCGGGGGCCTTTGCACATGCTGTGCCCTCAGCACCAGAGTCACACGGCCGGGACGCAGAAAGTGGGATGCGTATACTGAGCCGGGCACCACCACCCACCCACTGGCTGCAGGACCAGCGAGGTGTCACCGAACGCGAGGGGCCCCACTGCGGGGACAAGAGCCTCACATCAGTGAAGCCGATCAGACAAAGCTTTAGATGAGAGCTGATGTCTTCAGAGAGATGCGGGGGTTCAGGCACTTCCAGACGGAACGGAGGTTCAGACAGACCCCCTCACCGAGACAGAAGGAGAAACCCCCAGAAACGGGACAGGGCCCAGCATGGGCCAAGGAAGGGGTGAGTGGTGGGGGTCAGCCAGAGGCATGCCCGAGATGCAGCACGTGAGGAGAGAGGGACAGGGCAGAGGGAGAGCCAGGAGGGTGGCCAGTGAAGTTTCCAGAAACTTCCGGAGGCATTCTAGAAGGAGAGAAGGGAAGGAGAGGGGTGCAGAAACTCAAACCACCAGTAGAGACCGTTCCCCAGTCTTGAAGGAGGGGCACACGTCCCCAGACCCAAGGGAAGGATATACAACCATGGTCGTGAAGGAAGATGCATGTCCCCAGACCTGAGGGGAGGACACACGTTCCCAGACCTGAGGGAAGAATGCATGCCCCCAGGCCTGGAGCACCCAGAGGGCAGGGCAGAAAGAAATCAGACAAAATCAACACATGGTCAAGAAATGGACAATACTCCTGGCGACTCCAGCACCCTCTCTTAGAAAGTGACAGACCACAGTGGGGAAAACCAGCAAAATAAAAAAGCAAATGAAAGACAGAATGACTCGACCAGTGGGTTTAACTCAGTGAATAGAAAGACCCCACTACCCACCCCCCTATACCCAGAAAGTTCACAAAAACGGTCCTGCTGGGTCCCAAAGGCAAAGTTAAAGAAGTTTCAAATGTCAGTGTATTCAAATAAAATTGGAAATTCGTAATTTTAAAATGCAGAAAAATAGATACACCAGCACCTGGAAGAGTAAGAAGTACCCTTCTAAGCAACTCTTTGACTAAGGAGAAAATAAAGCAGAAGTTAAATCTATCTAGAATGGCTTCCCAATGAGATTATCACGTACCAAAAGCCATCAGATGTTACTGAAAGGGATTCAGAGAAACGTTTATAGCAGTTTTAGAAAACGAAAAAGACGGAAGATAAACGTGCTAGGCTTTCACCTCAAGAGGTGAGAAGAAAAACACCCAAATAAATGCAAAAACAGACCAAGAAGGGAGTTATGAAAGATAAGGAAGGGTATTAGCAAAACAGAAACATTTTTCATGAAAATAGAATTGATCAATAAACCAAACGATGGTTGTTTGAAAACACACACACACACACAAACCCTTTTAGTTCTATAGAGACAAAGCTTTGCTATGTTACCCTGGCTGGTCTTGAACTCCTGGCCTCAAGGGATGCCCCTACTTCAGCATTGGGATTACAGGAGTGAGCCACCATGTCCGGCCAGAGATACTTTTATTTTTAAAAAGTTTTATCTAGAAATCTTTATCTTTATATATTGATCAATAAAATAGATAAGCTTAATCAAGCAAAGTAACAAGAGTTAGGAATGAAAATAGAGTAAAAACTATAGATGAAGAGAAAACTGAATGATGAGAAGTGATCATGACACATACTTTTGCATCAATCAAACTGAAAACTTGACCTGATAGATACGTTTCAGGGGAAAAAAATGACCAAAGTGGCATATACAGCAGAACATCCTAATACACATAGACCCACTGGAGAAATGGAAATGTCAGTCACCGACTCTCCTCTAGAAGGTTCGCAGCCTGGTGTTTGGGTGGCTTCTAGAATCTCTTCAAAAAAAGCAGATACCGTTCGCCCTGTACGATGTGCTCCAGGACACAGGCCAGGACAGAGAGACACTCGATGCATCTGATGAACCGGACACAGAACCGGGCACCAAAATACGGGAAAATCCCTTGCCCAAACCAGGCAGGCACACTGATGCCGAAACCCTAGAAAATGTATTCCTGGATGCGGCTGAGTCAAGATCACGGAGGCCTTATCTCAGGGATTCAAGGAAGGTTCAAAGGCAGGAAGGCTCTGGGCTCTCGCCACCTGGTATTGGGCCCCTCTGCTTCAGGTGTGTCTTCTTCTGGACCTCTACGCTCACACATAGGCCGACAAGCGGTGGGGATGGGGCCTCCCGTCTCCAAGGTCCTGCCTGCCAGGGGAGGGTGAGTTGGGCCTCAGGCCAGCTTTGCCCACCCCTCACTTCCACTCCAGCTTGCCTTCTTCCCTGACACCCAGCCTGTGGTCAGGCATACAGCAGGCACTTATTGTCACTGGGAAACGATCTTGCTATCTTTTGTTCCCTTGATCATTGTCAGTTCTCTCCAGGGGGCCACAGTCCTTGGGAGCTGGGACTGCCATGCCTGGAGCATGGGGCCCAGGGGTATCGGGCAAACACTTGTTGAAGGGACCGATAAGCCCATGACCAAGGGCCAGGTGGGGTCCTGCAGGAAGAATCTCTCCATTCTTTTCAGAGGAGCTGGCACTGGGAGCATGAGGAGGTGGGACTGGTGGGGTGGGTGATACCAGAGGTGGGGATGGCCCTCCTGGGTCACCTGCCTTCCGGGTGGCGAGGGGTCCACGCCCCTCGCTCCCACAGACAGGATTCTGCTGGGCCTGGGGCGGTGGGGAGAGGAGACCAGCAAAGTCGGCTTCCCAGTGTCAGTTGCGGGGACACCTGTTGGGACCGTGTGGCGGGGGCCGTGCTGACAGCTGAGCGTGGGGCTGGCCTGGACACAGGGAATGGCCTGGGTCTTCAGACGAGCCTGGGGCTCGGGGCTCCGGGCAGCTGGCGCGGGGGACCTGACAGGGGGGTGGGGGTGGGGGCCGGCAGCTGGGCCGGTGCAAACAACTGGGCAGGGGGGCTGCATCCCAGGGGCTCTGGTCTCAGGGGCATGTGTGTCTGCACGGGTGGGGCTGGGGACATCTGGTGGGAAAGGGACAATGGGGGCTTTCTGGGCCCCTCCCCCGGTGGCAGAGTCTGTGACAGCCCCCAGCATCTGGCTTGGCTGTGCCACAGGCGTCCGCCCCGATCTTTCCTCTGGAGAAGGCCTCCGAGGGCCTCTGGGCTGCCCTGGGATGGATCAGAAGCGGGGAAGGGGGGGAGACCTCGCCTGGATGGGGCCCCCAGGAACGTAGAGTATGGCCCCGTGCTGGGGCTGGGGCGTGGCCCGTGGAACCCTTGAAGGGAAGCCATGCCCCGGGCATGATTCAGGGCACAGCAGTGCCATTCCCGTCCCCCACAGTCTTGGGTCACCAGACACTATGGGGAGGAGCAGAAAGACCCTTCTCCAGAGTTCGGAGGCAGGTGGGAGCAGAGGAAGGGGTTTGGGGCATGCTGCCCGCTCCAAGGGCCAGAGATGCGGGGTTTTGGATAGTTGGAGTTCAGGCTGCGGACAGTGGTGTCTTCTTAGACGGTCCTGCCCCTGGCGTGGTCAGGATGGTGGGCTTTGGGTGTGAATGCCTGTTTGTCCAGAAAAACGTTCTGTAGACTGTGGTAGTGAGGGATCAGCTGGGTTAAATGGTTAGGTTTTCTCACTGCAGGCCTTCTCAGGACCTTTAAAATGCCAACGAACACCGTTTGCACAAAGCTGGAGAGGACTCACTGGGGAGGGGAGGGGTCTACCCGAGGCTTCTGAAACGTGTCTGGCGGCGGACGGGGCATCTGTCTTTGAATTCAAGTTGCATCCCAAGGATGCCAAGTTTTTTTAAGCCTGATGTTCTACCCTCGTGGTGGAGAAAAGGGGGGGGGGGTGAGAGGGCGGCCCGCACGGGAAGGGCCCCCATCGGGTCTGTGCCAGCAGCCTCCTGGCCCGGGGGGCTCCCTCAGCCTTATGGACCTGGGGCAGCCCTGAGTGAAGGCCCAGGGCTCTGCCGGGTGGGAGTCCCAGTGCCCACTGCCTCTCTGCTGGGCGCGCCCACGGAACCTCCAAAGCTACATCTACGGGGCCAGGAAACCCCGCACGAGGAACCTATTCTTCTGTGGGGTGGCTGGCGGGCTCAGGCAGCCAATGGGCTCAGCTCGGGGTCTTAAACTCTTGGGAGGGTCCTTCCCCGCCTGCCCGGGCAGCTGCCGCGACTGGTGGGGGGTGGTCGGCTCCATTCTGGGGGTGTCCATGTCTATGCAGGGCTCATGGAGCCAGGGGGGCACCAACGTGACCCCCCTCCTGGGGTGCCACAGGGGCTCAAGGTAGCACTCAGAAACTGGCTGGAGCCACGGAAAGGGCCGTCGTGGGTTCTGTCCAACGTAGTTAAAAACATCTGACTGTGACCACAAAAATGCTGGCATCTGGGCCTGCTGAAAAAACATTTTCATGTCAAAAGCAAACGTACTCTGGTGCCGGGCCCGGCGTTAACCCTTGGAGGGAGCGTGTGTGAAAGGTGTTGGCTGGCGGGGGCCGGGGCCACATGCCTAGGTCACGGGGAGGGGACGTGGACAGGGTGATCGTGGCTTCCCTCAGTCTCCTGGGACCGGTGGTGCGGCTGGGCTCGGCAGCCCTGAGACCCGCCTGCCGACCCTGGGCCCCGACATCCTCTGGGGATGGAGATCAAGGATTCCAAGGGGATCTCCAGAGGCAGAGGGGCCCACAGATGGGTGTCATGTGTTCAGGGAGTGCCCATGTGGCTCAGGTGCTGGGACGGCCTGACGCACACAGACCAAACCCCGCCCCACTTGGGTGACACGTTGGGTGGGGGAAAGCCCTGTGGTGAACAGCAAGGAGGGCAAACACCAGGCGTGTCCAATAGAGGGGGCGGGCGGAGGGAAGGTCTGTGCACGGGGGACTCAGGAGGGGTGAGTAGGGAAGAGCGCCCCGGGGGGCGTCCAGCCGGAGCCATGGCGGGCGATGGCTGGAACATTCTGAGAGTAGCAGGTGCTTTTCTCACTTAATGAAACATCATGGCCGCCCTCGAGTCAAGGGGTCCCGTGTGCCCCTTTTTGCCGCCACAGGCCTCTGGCTGCAGCATGGCGTTACCACGGGCTGGCACAGGCGGGTTCAGTTCAGCTCTGACCACGGCCAGGAACGCACGTCACACAACCTGGGGCCGTTCCCACACCTGGGCTTTGCCGCTCCGGGACAGACTCTCAGGAAGGGTGGCCGCCGGACCCCGGGGTGGGCAGTGACCTGTTTGCGCAGAAGGCTGTGGAAATTCTCTCCAGCTCGCGGGAGGCCCTGTTGCCCCCTGGTCACTGGCCCTGAGCTCACTCCTCTCTCTAATCTTGGCCACCCTGGCTCCGTCCCCTCCTGCGGCCCGAGGCTTCACCCTCTGCCTGCTAGTCCTTGGTGCGATTTTCCCATGGCGCCCGTAGGCACGCTCCACCCCGTGACCCTCAGCCCTCCACGGGCACGCCACGACGCCCAGCTTCCCAGGACAGAGCAGGGGTGCTCGAGGCCTCCACCCGGCTCCTGTCCTCCTCCTGGGGGCTGGTGGGTCTCCGGAGCCCGGGCCACCAGCTGTCCACATTCATCTCGGAGCCCCTGCCCGGGGCTGCGCGCCCATGTGGGCTCCCCGGCACCCGGCCGCCTGCCAGGGAATGCATCCAGCTGGCCCGGCCCCCCAAGTCCCCCCGCCCCCTCCACCCTGACAGGTGTGCAGTGACTCAGCGGCATTTAATTTTTCGGCACAGGCAGCTGTTGAGATGGCCTGGGGACCCCTGCGCCGCCTGCCTCCAGGGAAGGTGGGGGTCTCAGAGCCAGAGGCTGGGGGCATCTGTGGGAAGGGGTGGGGCAGCTCTGCCCAGTGCCTCCCAGGTCTTTCCCTAGGTCCATGGCTCCCCTCTCTGCCCCCACCCTGGCCTGAACAGGACTCTGGCACCTTCCACCTGCCCCTCTACACTGGGTGGGCACGGTCCAAGGGGGCACCGGGGCCAGCCAGAGATGGGATATGGTGGCACTGCCCCCAGCGACTGTAGTCAGGTGTCCTGGGCCCCCATCTTTCTCGGGGTTGGCAACTACAGCAGGGTACTCCATCCCCACTCTCAAAGGCTCTGGAAGGGGCACTGGGGTGTGGTCTTGGAGCTGCAGTCAGGTGCTTGGAATGCCAGGGAAGGGGGAGCTCCCTGGATCTTCTTGGACGCCACAGAGCCCAGGGGGCAGCAGGGCCAGGCGGATCTGGGAGCAGAGTGGGAGCCAGACACCCTCTCACGAGCAGGGCAGCGCCGGGGGTGGAAATGGCTCTAGACTGGGGCCCCGGCAGGACAGCTGCCAGAGGCAGGTAGAGCAAGAAAGAAGCCAAGAGAGGCCTTGAGGACTTGGGCACACATGCTCTTAACAAAGGAATCCTTGTTTGAGGCCTTTTACCCGCACGTTCAAGTTTCCTCCTTCCCTCGCTCCCTTCTGCACATCCATCCATCCTTCCTGCCTTCCTTTCCTCCTCCTAGCTATCCACCCACCCACCTACTCAGATGCCACCTCTCCATCTACTCCCCATCCGTCCATCCATGCCTTCATGGGGCCACATTTACCCATCCACGCAACTGCCGGTCTACTCATGTCTGCATCCATGCACCCATCTGACCCCATCCCCATCTCCTCATCCGTCCTTCCGTCCATCCATCCACCTGCCCATGTCTCCCTCTGTCCACCCTTCCATCTTCCCATCCACCCGTCCGTCCACCCACCCACAAATCCGTCCACCGACCCAGCCACTCATCCGTCTCATCCACTTACCCACTTCTCACCTATCCTTCCATCAGCCACCATCCCTCCATCCATCTTGTCATCTCCCCGTCCATCTACCCATTCATTCCTTCGCTCATCCATCCATTTCTTTATCTCCCTGCCCGTCCATCTGTTCGCTCACCTGTCTGCCCATCTGACCCTCCACCCATTCACCCACACGTTCACTCAAACACCCACCTACCCATCCGCTCCTCCATTCACCC
>NW_007113777.1:0-511 GCF_000164805.1 Carlito syrichta | reverse complement strand
GCGGGCCGCGTGGAAGGGCGCCTGGATTGCTTCCCAGGGAAGAGGGAGGCCGTGGGGGGCTCAAGCAGGGAGTGCTGTGGTCTGGTTTATGTTTGAAAGTCCCTCTGGCTGCTGCACAGAGACAGGAATGTGGGGGGAGAGAGAAAGCCGGGGAGAGAGAAAGCCGGGGTGCCTCTGGGGACGGGGCTGGCCCTCGTCTTTGGGAAGGAACGCTGCTTTCGCACGTGCTGTTCCCATCTGCCAGAAATGCCCTTCCGGCCTTGGCAGAGGCTGCGGTGGGGGGCGCAGGGGCCAGAGTCGGACAGACACAACGCCCCTGGGTCTCCCGTCACTTTCGACCTGCGTGCGTGTGGCTGGGGTGGGGCTGGAGCAGAACCCTCTTCCCTGGCCCAGGTCAGCGTGGGGGCGGGGTAGGAAGGGAGGAGGCCAGAAAGGAGAGAAGGGGGAAACAGGGAAGAAAGGAGGGAGGGAGAGAGGGAGAGAGGGGGGAGGGAGGGAGGGGGAGGAGCCG
>NW_007113776.1:0-511 GCF_000164805.1 Carlito syrichta | reverse complement strand
GGCCGACCCTGACCGCCCTCGCTCTTCCCCCAGTCCTGTGCCCCTTGATCTGTCACAACGGCGGCGTGTGCGTGAAGCCTGACCGCTGCCTCTGTCCCCCGGACTTCGCTGGCAAGTTCTGCCAGTTGCACGCCTCGGGCGCGCGGCCCCCGGCCCCGGCCATGCCGGGCCTCACCCGCTCCGTGTACACTATGCCACTGGCCAACCACCGCGACGACGAGCACGGTGAGGAAAGTGTGGCCAGAGTCCCCTCCGACCCTCGGCCGGCCATCCCGCCGTCCCTCTGACCCTCGACTTTCCCGCCTTCCCGAGCGCTCCTGCCCTGCCCGCCCTGCCCCCGCTCGAGTCCGGCCCGCAAGAACCCGTGTCCCGCCGGGCCCCCCCAGGCGTCGCGTCTATGGTGAGCGTCCACGTGGAGCACCCGCAGGAGGCGTCGGTGGTGGTGCACCAGGTGGAGCGCGTGTCCGGCCCTTGGGAGGAGGCGGACGCCGAGGCCGTGGCGCGGGCGGAG
>NW_007113775.1:0-511 GCF_000164805.1 Carlito syrichta | reverse complement strand
GTTTTTTTTTTTTTTTTTTTTTTTAGAAACGAGGCTTCGTTATGTCGCCCAGACTGGTCTCAAACTCCTGGGCTCAAGCAATCCTCCTGCCTCAGCTTCCCAAAGTACTGGGATTGCCAACGTGAGTCACCACGTTCGTCCGTTCAATACAGTTTTGAGTTATCACTTTGCCCACTACGTGGAAAATTGACTCTGGGAGTGCAAGACCAGGGGTACTTGAAAGGTGTAACAGCCGGGTGTAGTGGCTCATGCCTATAATTCCAACACTTTGAGAGGCTGAGGTGGGAGGACTGCATGAGCCTAGGGGTTCAAGACCAGCCTGGGCAATATGGCGAGACCTCCGTCTCTACAGTAAATAAAACAATTAGCCGGGCGTGGTGGCGCACACCTGTAGTTCCAGCTTCTTGGAAGGGTGAAGCAGAAGGATCACCTGAGCCCAGCAGGCTGAGGCTGTGGTGACCAAGAACATGCCACTGCACTCCAGTCTAGGCAACAGAGTAAGACTACAACT
>NW_007113774.1:0-511 GCF_000164805.1 Carlito syrichta | reverse complement strand
TCCATTCACCTCAGCCTCCCAAAGTGCTGGGATTACAGGCTGAGCCACCGAGCCCGGCTAGGTAAAATATTTTAACAGACATGTCACAAAAGAAGATCTATAATTAGCAATAAGCATATGAAAAGATACTCATCCCCACAAGTCATCAGGACCTTGCATACCCACCAGAATGTCTAAAATTGATGACTGACAATATCAAGTGTCAGTGGGGATGTGCAGCAGCATTTTTGACGAAAATATAAAGCGATACCACCAATTTTGCCAGCAGCTTGGCAATTTCTTATAAAGGTAAACATATACTTATCACATGACCCAGCAATTCCACTCCTAGGTGTTTATCAGGAAAAATGAAAACATGTGCACACAAAGACAAGAATGTTTATGGCAACTTCATTCATAATAGCTCCAAACTGGAAACTACAAATGTCTAATGTATCTGTTAGGGTTCAGTCAGAATATAGAAACAATGCAGTGATTTAAACAAGGAAATTTTTTTTTTTTTTTTTTTTGG
>NW_007113773.1:0-511 GCF_000164805.1 Carlito syrichta | reverse complement strand
TCCAACCCAAAAAAAAAAAAAAAAAAAAAAGCATCCTTCTAACTCAAGTGTTTTATACAAGTGTCTATTTCCTTATTCCACTTAAAGGCAGAGCTGGCCCCCAGCAGATAAAAAGGGAGAAAGACCTCAGTTCACCCAGCGTCGCAGGGCGACTGAAGAGAAAGTGTAAAGTGCTGGTGATGAATGGGCTGGCTGCCAAGCTCCATCAGAGACGAACTCTTCCTCTCTGTTTAGTCTGCCTTTTAAATAGCAAAATCCATTGGAGGTACCCAGCTCTAACCACGCATCCTGTGGTGCCCTGTTCAACGTCAGCTGTCTCTCAGGCCCCTGGCCTTTAGAAGCACTACTATAGTGGACACGGGCTCTGATTTTGGAACGAGGCCATCATGGGCTCTCATTTCGTCCCTGCCAGTTATTAGAGATAGAGAAGCAGGGACAGTTATTAGGTGCGGCTTTCTGGAAACCTTTTTTTTTTTTTTGTGAGTTGGAGTCTCACTCTGTCACCCAGACT
>NW_007113772.1:0-512 GCF_000164805.1 Carlito syrichta | reverse complement strand
TCCAGCCCCCGCGACCCCCCTTCTCACTCCTCCTTTTCTTTGCCCCGGACGCTCCCTAAACTCTTCATCCCAGAAGAGAAAACCGGCCTTTCCCCCGACCCCTTCGCGGCTCCCGACTTCGCCCGGCCGGGATTCCCCGGGCCCGGCCCACGTGCTTTCGTCCTTGTGGTCCGGCCTCGCCACGCGTTGTGAGCCTACTGTGTGCCGGGCGGGCACTGGGGACTGCCTGTTGTGTAGCCATGTGCCAGAGTAAGAGCGAACAGGCTGGGCACTAGCGATGTTTTCTGCAGCCCTCGGCTCGGCGAACGCTTGAAGAGCGGGTGGCGGTGCTGCTATGCGGCGGAGACCCAGAAGTCCTTAGCCCTGCGCCGAGGACTTTGCAAGTACTCCATTGCCTGCCCAGTAGGGTTGGCGGTGGGTTTAGTTTTAACGTATTTGATCTCTATCAAACCACTATTTTCGATTCCGAAGGTAAACGGTTACTAAGGGCTTCCCCCCCCCCCCCCCCCCCC
>NW_007113771.1:0-512 GCF_000164805.1 Carlito syrichta | reverse complement strand
GTGTGTGTGTGTGTGTGTGTGTGTGTGTGTGTGTGTGTGTGTGTGTGGTGTCTGGGTCTCATTCTGTCACCCACCCTGGAGTGCGGTGGCATGGTCTTGGCTCCCTGCAGCCTTGATTTCCTGGGCTCCGACGATCCTCCTGTCTCAACCTCCTGAGGTAGCTGGAACTCTAGGCGCAGCCATTTTTTGACTTATTGTAGAGACTGCCTCGCCAAGTTGCCCAGGCTGGTCTCGGACCCCCAGGCTCAGGCAAACCTCTCACCTCAGCCTCCCAAAGTGCTGAGGAGACAGGCGTGAGCCACGGTGCTGGCACGGATTTGTATTTGGAAGACTCCCTAGGCTGGCCGCCGTGTGACGGAAGATAGGAGTTAAAAAGCGAAAGTGGGTCGAAAATCGAGAGGTCGCCTGGGCGTGGTGGAACACCCCTGTCATCCCCACACTTTGGGCCTGAGGGATTTGAGACCAGCCTGGCAAGATCTTGTCCTTAACAAAAAAATCTAAAAATTAGCTGG
>NW_007113770.1:0-512 GCF_000164805.1 Carlito syrichta | reverse complement strand
CCATTCGGCTCTATTCCATTCCATTAAATTCTAATCCATTCCACTCCATTCCATTTCTCTCTACTCCACTCCTCCACTATGGGATTCCTGTATTCCATTGCATTCTTTATATTTAATTCCATTCCTTTCCTTTCCTCTACCTTCTATTCCATTTCATTATACTCTATGCCATTCCTCTCCATTTCGATGCATTCCACTATACTACATTCCATTACATTCCTCAGCTTTACATTCTATTTTCCCGAAACCATTCCATTCCAATTGATTCCATTCCTCTCCATTCCATCCGATTCTTCTCCTTTCCACTTCTCTTCATTCCATTGCACTCCATTCTATTCCATTCCTCTCCATTACTCTTCCAATAATTCCATTGCATCCCATTCCTCTCCATTCCATTTCTCTCCTCTCCATTCCATTCCACTCAATTCCATTCCATTCCACTCCATTCCTTTCCTCTCCATTCCATTCCACACCATTCCATACCTTTCCATTCCATTCCATTCCATTGCTTT
>NW_007113769.1:0-512 GCF_000164805.1 Carlito syrichta | reverse complement strand
TCAGAGGGGAACACCACACACACACACACACACACACACACACACACACACACACACACTCAGAAACACAGACTCAGGGGCATACGTGCTCACACACAGAGCGACAGTCACTGCCTTCCTGACCACACAAATAGAACCGATTGGCCAAAAGAAGGCTGGGCTGGGTGAAGGGAAGATGGGAAGAAGGGCCTTAGCCCTTCTCACCAGAGACCCCTCTTGGCCATAACACAGGCCAACCCCCTCATCCTAACCCCATCCCAGGGAGGCAGGTCCCAAGGAAGGGACTGCCAGCACCAGGAAGATGAGGTTTGCACGGCCGAGAAGTGCCCCCAAGCGCAGAACCCCCACTTAGAAATGTTCAGGGCATACACACAACCGAGTCTCACAGTCTCAGGCTCCTAAAGAGGGGGCAGAGGACCCCATCCCCCTCCTGGCACCCACCCTCCTCAAGACGCCACTCCCAGCACGGGCTTCTCCATGCCTGGCTGCCCGGGGGCTGTGGCTGGCCCGAG
>NW_007113768.1:0-512 GCF_000164805.1 Carlito syrichta | reverse complement strand
TTTTTTTTTTTTTTTTTTTAAGACAAGGTCTCACTATGTTGCCCAGGCTGGTTTCAAACTCCTGGCCTCAAGCAATCCTCCTGCCTCAGCCTCCCAAAATGCAGGGATGTCAAACATAAGCCACCATGCTTGACCTGACAGTTTTTTTCTTTCAGTTTTGCAGATGGCAGAGCCTCAGGACTGAGGGCGCCTGTGTCCACCCCTTGAAAGAGACTGCCTGCTAGTCAGGAGCACCCAGAAGCAACAACCAACTGCCTATCTGTAGTCAGCGCCACCTTCACCCGTAAGGAAGCTGCTGAAACAGATGCCATCATGATGAGAACTGACAGATGTCACAGCCACTTGGTGCGGTGCTGCGGGGGCCCGCCCCGCAAGGTTCGTGGTAAGTGTTGAAGGAGAGACGGATAGGCGAACAACGACATATACCGGACACCTGCTTCTTGAACAGATGACAATTTAATGCTAGTTAATACAGAGCTTTTATACCATTTTTGAAGGGGCAAGACAAAGAA
>NW_007113767.1:0-512 GCF_000164805.1 Carlito syrichta | reverse complement strand
ATGGCGGTGCCGGGCGGTGGGACGAGGCCAGGCATGGCACGGCGGCTGGTGACCGATGGCGGGAGCTGGCCCTGCTGGGGGCCGGGACGCAGCGAGGGGCAGCAGACCCGCCTCCGTGGAGAGTGCAGGGCTGGGTGGGAGAGGACGCGGCGTGGCAGCCCACACGGCCCCGTGGACGGCGAGGCCCCAGGCGCAAATGGCGGTCTTCAGGGTCAGTGCTGTGAGACAGTGCTGTGAGCCAAGCAAGATGGCGGCACCCTTGGGGGGCGGGATACGGGTCCGAGACAGGAAGGAAGTTGGTGTGGCAGGATGCAGAGCGCTAGTGGCCTGTGCGCTGGGTCCGCAGACGGTGGTGGTTTATCACCGGGGGATGGGAGAAGGTGGGATTGGAGACCGGCAGGCGTGTGGCCAACAGGATGGGGAAAGTCACCGGGAAACACGTGGAATGGTGTTAACGCTGAATAGAGATCAGGAGGCTGGCAGAACGGGAGTGAGAGCGGTGGCTCACGCCT
>NW_007113766.1:0-513 GCF_000164805.1 Carlito syrichta | reverse complement strand
CGCTGGCGCCGCGCCCGGGCCCCGAGCTGTCGCCCTCTGCCGCCTCGCCTCCTGCGACCCCCAGCGCCTCCTCCCGCTACAAGACTGAGCTGTGTCGGACCTTCTCCGAGAGCGGGCGCTGCCGCTACGGGGCTAAGTGCCAGTTTGCCCACGGCCTGGCCGAGCTGCGCCAGGCCAACCGCCACCCCAAGTACAAGACGGAGCTCTGCCACAAGTTCTACCTCCAGGGCCGCTGCCCCTACGGCTCGCGCTGCCACTTCATCCACAACCCCAGCGAGGACCTGGCCGCCCCCGGCCACCCTCACGTCTTGCGCCAGAGCATCAGCTTCTCCGGCCTGCCCTCGGGCCGCCGAACCTCGCCGTCGCCCACGGGCCTGGCGGGCCCGTCCCTGTCCTCGTGCTCCTTCTCGCCCTCCAGCTCCCCGCCACCACCGGGGGACCTTCCGCTGTCGCCCTCTGCCTTCTCTGCCGCCCCTGGGACCCCCGTGGCTCGAAGAGACCCCACCCCGGGCT
>NW_007113765.1:0-513 GCF_000164805.1 Carlito syrichta | reverse complement strand
GTTTTTTTTTTTTTTTTTTTTTTTTTTTTTTTATGGGACCTAAGATTTATAAACTAGGCAATTTCACATAGAACCAGATCTCCAGCTCTTTGCCAACAGTCAGATCTGGCAGCTCAGGGTCACTTGGCAAGAAGCAGCAGCTGGCACTGAGACAGGCACCAGTTCTCCAGCCAGCCACAGTCCACACCCTTCCCTACTGCCTCCCGTGGATGCTGAAGTCACGAGTCTTAACTTCTATGTTCAGCAGGGTAAAGAAACGACTCCCTTGCCCAGCGACAGAGCACAGGACCAAGGGGCCCCACCAGGTGCCCATTTCTTCATTCCCTCGAGGCCCCACAGGTGCCGGGACCCTCCGCAAAGATCCTGCACTCACCAAGACCCTGAGACACAGTGCTCTCTCGTGCCCCGTCCCGCCCCCATCCGCTGCCTCCTCCGCCCAAGTCGCCCTTGGTTCCACCCTTGTCCCCCCAGGGGAGGGGCTCCCCAACCTCAACCGTGGGGCCCTTCGCGCCG
>NW_007113764.1:0-513 GCF_000164805.1 Carlito syrichta | reverse complement strand
TTGGGAGGCTGAGGTGAAAGGATCACCTAAGCCCAGGAGGTCAAGGCTATGGTGAGCTGTGATTATGCCACTGCACATTCCAGCCTGGGCAAAGAGTGAGACTTTGACTCAAATACACACACACACACACACACACACACACACACACACACACAGAGCTAAATTTTGTATGTATAGCCCAATTTTGCCAAATTCAAGGTTAAGTGAATTTCTTATTCTTATTTCAGTGAATTTTCCATATACATATACATATATGTGAGTATATATGTGTATACATATGAATAAACACCAACCTGTTAACAACAATTCCTTCTATGAAGTGAGTTTGGAGAAAAGGAAATGAAAGAAAAAACTTCAACTTTATAAAAGTCTGTATGATTTTTTTTCATGGTATTTAATTTATAATTAGAAAAAAAAGGCTGAGATGAGTGGATTGCCTGAGCCCGCGGGTTCGAGACCCGCCTGGGCAACTTGGCGAGACCTCATCTCTACAATAAATCAAAAATTAGCTGG
>NW_007113763.1:0-513 GCF_000164805.1 Carlito syrichta | reverse complement strand
CCGCAGCGCGGCGGGCACCTGGAACCGCAGGCATCCCTTGCGCAGCAGCTCCCGGCAGCTCCTGCCCGCCACCCCGAACTTCTGCGGGCTGCCCAGGGCCCGCAGCTTCACGGTCTTGGGCTTGCGGGGCGTCGCAGACATCCTCGAGGCCTCTGGCTCCGCAGGCGGCGGCCCCGGCTGGAGCTGCAGGGTCCGCACCGGCCCCCGGGCGAGGCCAGGCGCCGGCCGGAAACCGCATTGCCCCGAAGGCCCGAGGAAGCGGGGTCAGTGTGGCCGGGTGCGCCGGCGCCGGCCCCAGTAACTCCAGGACCCAGAAGGCCCGAGGAAGCGGGGCTGCGGCGTGGCCTGGCGCGCGGCACCGTCCCCGGGAAACTACATTACCCAGAAAGCCCAGGGAGGTGGGGTGGGGGAGCCGGGGCGCAGATTCTCCGAAACTGCCTTACCCAGAAGGCCCGAGGAAGCGGGGGCGCGGCGTGGCCGAGTGCGCAGGCGCTGTCCCTGGGAAACTACATT
>NW_007113762.1:0-513 GCF_000164805.1 Carlito syrichta | reverse complement strand
CTCGGTGTCCGACAGGACGGCCTGCGGGCGGGGAAGGAAGGCCACAGAGGGGAATCCAGGGGTCAGCCGGGCAAAGCCGCCCAGGCGGGGCGGCGGGGCCTGTTTCATCCCAAGCGCTGCAGCACATTTTAAGCCCCTTCCTTCAAGAAGCCTTCCTGATTCCATCTCCTCCACTGGCTCACAGCCCTCAGCTCACCAGTTATGGCCTCCCATTAATTGCGAAGATATCCTTTAGCCTTTTTCACAGATGGGTGGGAGGGGCCATACCTCCCCTCTGAGGCTAGGGGCTTCCCAGGGTAGATGTGGGTGAGCCAGCAGGGGTGCTGAATAGTCCTGGCCCCCACCCGCTTGCGGTTCAGTTCCAGGCCACCAGAGGCATGGCGGACGGCCCAGGACTGCCGGCCGCCCTCCTCTGGCCTCCCTGGGCTGCCTTCCACCTCGCACCTGCGCCAGGTCCCTCAGGGTCTGCTGCAGGCCCTCTCTGTCCTCTGGCTCCAGGGCCGCCTGCTCCTG
>NW_007113761.1:0-513 GCF_000164805.1 Carlito syrichta | reverse complement strand
GGCGCCTGCCCCTCAGAGATACCAGTCCCATTTCTGGCTGAAGTACCCTGTGAGGGACCCGCCTGCCCTTTGGAGCTTTGGAGCTCTGGAGCCCTGGGCCCACCCTGGCTGAGGCACTCAGCGCACAACCCCAAACTTGTGTAAGGGAACAGAATCCCAAGCTTGTGTAAGGTGCTGATCGGAGGATCCCAGCTCCAGAGGAGGGAACGCCCGACCCTCTTCTCCACCCCAGCCTGCTGGTGACACCTCGGATCCAGCACCCAGTTGTGCAGCTGATCCCCAGTGCCTCTCACCCAGAGACCCAGATGAGCAGAGACAAAAGATCCCCAAAAGTGTAGCTGCCACCTTGGCCATTTTCCAGGCAGATTTGCATTGCCCCGCCCACCTATCAGAGCCTCCACTTCGGTTCCTAAGGTAATGTCATTAAACAGGAGACAAAGCCCCTCCCCTACGCTGAACAGACAGAGACAACTAAGCCTCGCAGACCTCCCAGGCAGCAGGCTAGCTGCCTGC
>NW_007113760.1:2528-5099 GCF_000164805.1 Carlito syrichta | reverse complement strand
CCCCTCCGCCCTCCCCGGGAGGAAGTTGCAGGCGGTGGGGGGGAACCCCAGCGGCTCCGGGAAGCTCCCCGGTTCCTTCCTGCAAGGGGTGTCTTTGGGGTGGGGGCACAGGCCGGCCTGGGGTGGGTGCCCTGCCCGCTTCCTGGCCCCCTCCCCACGGCCGAGCAGGGAGGGTCACTCCAGCTGCTGCCAGCGCAGGGCTGGGAGGCGGTCTGTTCTGAGTCATTCTGGCCTGTGTCACTTCTCAGAAACCTCCACCCCCCATCCCGGCCCCTGGGGAGACAGGGCGCTGGCCAAGCCTCAGGGCCGGGGCTGGGGAAGACAGGGTCGGAGGGTCGAGCGGCGTGCCCCTGCCCTCCCTCCGCCGAGAGAGAGGGTGGGTGGCGGTGCTTGTTCACGGTGCCTCGGGCCCCCTGGGGACTCCACCCCCACTGGCCAGGGCCCCCTTCCTGCAGCCATGCCGCCGCCCCCTGGGCCTCTGCCCCGCCCAGGACAGATAAATATTTATCTTGAGAAAGCAAAGGTTAGGACGGAAGAATTTGTCCAGGAATTCCGCCCACTCACTGGCCTGGTGACTTAGCCGGGAGGGGCCGGGGACGGGTCTCTCTCCCATGTCCCCAGGCTGGAGAGGGTGGGCAGACGGTGAGGAGAGGGTCAGCTGAGGTCAGGGACTGACTGCCATCTGGGCCCCGTCCCCCACCTCAGTTTCCCCGGAAAGGACCAAGTTGGCCAGGGAGGACCAGGCCTCTGTCTGACCCGCCTCTGTCCCCCACAGCCCCCAGCGGCGCCCGGGCCGGGCCGGGCTGGCAGAGGAGGCTTCCGGAAATACAGATTCATTTTATTTAAGCGTCCGTGGCACCGACAGGGACCCCAGAGCCCAGAGAGGGGCGGCGAGAGGCCCCAGGTCACACAGCGCTGGGGGGGTCGGGCCGGGCCGGGCTGGGGGCACCGCAGGCCGGGACCCTGGGCTGACGGGTTGTTCCCTCTGCAGGTCAGTGACTTCTTGTCGGGCCGCTCACCGCTGACCCTGGCACTCCGGGTGGGTGACCACATGATGTTCGTGCAGCTGCAGCTGGCCGCCCAGCACGCCCCACTGCAGCACCGCCACGTGCTGGCCGCCGCTGCGGCTGCAGCCGCCGCAGCGCGAGGGGACCCCAGCACAGCCACCCCTGTGTCCGCGCCCTGCCGGCCGGTGTCCAGTGCCGCCCGTGTCCCCCCAGTGCCCACCAGCCCTTCCCCCGCGTCCCCCTCGCCCGTCACAGCTGGCTCCTTCCGATCCCATGCAGCCTCTGCTGCCTGCCCCGAGGTGAGTCTGGGAAGGGCTAGCCTCAGAATGCCAGGTGGTTGTGGTGGCACTTAGGAGGACAAGGCCGAGCCCCAAGTGTGTCTGGGGAGCAGGGACTGATCTTTGACCCTGGACTGGTAGTCATCCCCGGACCCTGGTCTGGTGGGGTATCTCTTGACCCAGGGCTGGTGGTGATCCCGACCCTGGGCTATCTCGACCCTGGGCTATCTCGAGACTCTGGGCTGATGTGTTGCCTTCAAACAGTGGCTCAGTGGGTTATCTCTAGACCCTGGGTTTATGCATTTACCTTTAGACAACCTGGTGGATAACCCTGAGACCTAGGCTGATAGGTTATCTCTAGGCCTTGGGTTATCTCCCTACCCTGAGTTGACGCGTTTGTCTTTAGACACTGGCCTGGTGGGTTATCCTGAGACCTGAGTAAATGGGTTATCTCTAGACCCTGGGCTTATTTAGGGGTTATTTCCCTACCCTGAGTTGATGCCTTTGCCTTTAGATACTGGCCTGGTGGGTTATCCTGACACCAGAGCTAATGGGTTATCTCTAGACTCTCGGCTTATGGGCCGGTTTATGGGCCGACCCTGGGTTGATGCATTTACTTTTAGATACTGCTCGGTGGGCTATCTCTAGACCCTGGGTTATCTCCTTGCCCTGGGTTGACACATTGACTTTTAGACACCGGCCTGGTGGGGTTGTCTCCTGATTCTGGGCTGATGCGTTTACTTGTAGACGGTGCCTTGGTGGGTTATTCTGAGACCTGGGCTGGTAGATTGCCGCTAGATCCTGGGCTGGAAGTGAAGTCTTACCTGGGCCCCCGCTCACGTGTCCCTGCCTCTCTGTCAGCAGATGGATTGCTCTCCGCCTGCCAGCGGCGGTGCCAGCCCTGGTGCCAGCACCACGTCTACCCCGGGGGGCAGCCCGACCCCCCGCTCCCGAAAACCCGGTGCCGTCATCGAAAGCTTTGTGAACCACGCCCCAGGGGTCTTCTCAGGGACCTTTTCTGGTGGGTGTCCCAGCGTGCCCGTGACCTCACATGTGGCCTGATGCACTCGGGGGGCGCCCGTTGCGTGCGTGTCCGCTCCCTGACGGTGTCCCCGGCCCCCCCACAGGCACGCTGCACCCCAATTGCCAGGACAGCAGCGGACGGCCACGGCGTGACATCGGCACCATCTTGCAGATTCTCAGTGACCTCCTGAGCGCCACGCGGCACTACCAGGGCATGCCCCCCTCGCTGGCCCAGCTCCGCTGCCACGCCCAGTGTGCACCCG
>NW_007113760.1:1591-2106 GCF_000164805.1 Carlito syrichta | reverse complement strand
GAGGCTGGCAGCTGCCCGGCGCCGAGAGAAGGAGGCGTGTGTGTCGGGCACAAAGTGTCCTTGTGTGTCCCCGAGGGGGCTCTGGCCCTACTTCCTCCCAGCCCCCGGCCCCCACGTCCAGATGGCGTGCGGAGTCTCATGACTGGCAGTCAGCCCTGGCGCCCGAGGCGGGGCCGGAGCCCACCGCCCCCCGTGGCTCTGGAGACCTGGGAAAAAAGGAAGCTTCCCCTCCCCCAGGGATCCCCAGGGCCCAGTGCACAGAGGCAGGAAACCGAGGCCCGAGCCTGGGTGTCCTCGGTTGACAGGGCCCGTCGGGAGAGTCCAGGCTTCGCGTTATTATTCATTCCGTGGCCGTTTCTGAAGGGCGAGCTCCCGGCCGCACAGCCAGGCCGGGGGGATTGAGGGGGCACCGGTGGCGGGCTTGCCCCGGAGCTTTGGGGGGCGAGGTCGGAGGGTCCCTCGAGACCAGCCCGGGCAGCGCCGGCGGCCCCCTCTCTCAGAACGAGCCGGATGCG
>NW_007113760.1:0-514 GCF_000164805.1 Carlito syrichta | reverse complement strand
TTCTGTAGGTGACCCCAGGTCCTCGCCCTCCCCGTTCTGTGTTTCGAGTTAATGGTTTCAGATGTGAACATCACGTGTTATAACTGTAGCTCTGTACATTTTGGGGGGGTGGGCGGGTAGGGGGCTGGGGGGTAGAGGTCAAGGATTCGGTTTTTGTTTTCGTTTTTCCAAAAAAAGAAAAAAGAAAAAAAAAGGCGTGAAGGGGCGGGTTTGTTTTTTGAAGAACTGTCTTGGATACCTATTTAAGTGTGTGTTCTGTTTTGTTTTTTAACGATTTTTAATGACGCCTGTGGCTTCGCGGGCGGAGGGGGACCCCAGGCGGAAGCCGGCCAGCCCCTCCGCCCAGCCAAGGCCCCCTAGAAAGCATTACCCGCGCCCGGGGGTCCCGGCACCTCGCGTGAGATTCCTGTACGAAAACACAAAATTGGGAAGAGAAAAACCAACCACGAGCACCGTGATTTCCAGTAATAAACAGAATGAGACACAAGTGGACGTGTGGCCTGCTCACCGGCGG
>NW_007113759.1:0-514 GCF_000164805.1 Carlito syrichta | reverse complement strand
GGGCCCCGGCCGCGCGCACACGCTGCCCGGAGGGGAAGTGCCCGCTACAGGTCGTGAGAAGTAAGAAGGAAAAGTTGGACGCTTTTGCAGGGTGTGACCTCCCCCTCCCTCGGGGGACGGGAAGGCTGCGTGCCTCACCCGCGCCCGCTTTGCGCGCGCGAGCGCGGGGTCTCCTCGAAAGCGCCAACGCGCTAGGCCTCAGCCGGGAGGTAGGCGGGAGTGGCCCGGCGCCTTGGAACCGCCGTCCAGGCACCTCGGGGACAGGCTCGTCGAGGTCGACCCTCCTGAGGCGGTCCGTCAAGATGGCTGAGCCGTCCTAAAAGGCAAAGCCGGTCCTTGTTGAAGCCTCGAAACCAGATGGAGAGAGAAGCCTATCGCAGTATCCATAGCCTTCTGCGGATTGACTCGCAGGCCGCCTTTTGGGCCGCGCGCCGTTCTCCTTCTGTACTGGATACGAGTACTTACAAAATAATTCAGACATTTAAAGGTGTGATAAGCGTTTTGATGCCAACGG
>NW_007113758.1:0-515 GCF_000164805.1 Carlito syrichta | reverse complement strand
AGCTTGGTGAGAGCTCCCTACAATAAATCACAAAATCTAGCTGGGCATGGTGGCGTGTGTCTATAGTTTCAGCTACTTGGAAGGCTGAGGTGGAAGGATCGCCCAGCAGGTAGAGGCTTCTGTGGCTTGTGAGCGTGTCATTGCACTCCAGCCTGGACAACAGAGTGAGATTTCACCTCAAAAAATAATAACAATAATAAATTAATCAATTAATTAAAAAATTCAAATGAATAGTCATGATTTAAGGATCTCTCTTTATTAAAATGGTTATCATAAAAAAGGATTACAGCCATTAAAAAGAATAAAGTTGACATACTTCTACTGACATAGGAAGATGTCAGTAGTACAATTTAAAGAGAAATTAACAAGTTACAGAAAAGTAAAATAAAATAATTTTGAAAAAGAAAAAATTGATGATTTCATTATTTGAAAAAAAAATTTTTCAGCTGGGCTTACAGCCTGTAATCCCACGCCTTGGGAGGCTGAGGTGAGTGGATTGCCTGAGCCCACAGGTT
>NW_007113757.1:0-515 GCF_000164805.1 Carlito syrichta | reverse complement strand
CGGGCTCAGGCAGTCCACTCACCTCAGCCTCCCAAAGGTGCGGGATTACAGGCTGAGTCATCGAGCCCGGCTAGCACTTCTAGCTTTTTGAGGGCATTGGTATGCCGTGGTCCCTGAGGATGACTGGGCCTCTTTCACAGATGGATTGCGGACTTATAGGCTGGTGGAACATACTTGACCCCTGCAGCTGTGCAGCCATGGGGGAAAGAAATTGTTTAAAACTTTGCACAACACAAGGAACTGCCGAGTGGACAGGGTTGGGGACAGAGGTGGTTTCCCTTTTAAAAAAAATCACTTCTGAAATGTGTAGTGGTGTATTTTCACTGATTCATGGACAGTAGTGGCCAGATTGCTAGTAGGGCTAGCAGTGTGGCCCCATGCCTGGCAGCAAGACAACTAAATGAAGTCCTGGTCCCTCTGGCAGCAAACATTAAGGTATCAGCTTTTACAACACCCGTGTCCTCTGTTTACAACAGATGTGGATGTCCATAAAAATAAGCATAGCTTGGGAGGCT
>NW_007113756.1:0-515 GCF_000164805.1 Carlito syrichta | reverse complement strand
AGACAGGACATTGGTCCAGACACCAGGGTGGCTTCTAAGGTGGCACCCACCCCCCGCTGTCCCTACCACCTCCACATCGGCCTCACCAGATACTATTCCACATGCCAGCCTTTATGGAAAGTTCCTTATTTGAAGCCTGTGTGTTTAATGTTTGCTTGTTTGAGTCAGGATGTCACTCTGTCCACCCAGGCTGTAGTGCAGTGGCATAATCATGGCTCCCCACCACCTCTACCTACTGGGCTCAGGCGGTCCTTCCGCCTCAGCCTCTTAAGTATAGCAGTAAGTTCCTTACATGCAAATATTCAACTTGCGAACTTTCAAAGATGTGAACATGCATTTGCATGTCCAATCAAGTAAGTTAATTCACACCTGGTGTACAATGTCACATGCATGCATCCTCTACAAGCAGTTGTGCTTTTGTGTACTTTTCAGTACTGTCTAGAGTACAGTAGAACAGTATCTTTTTTTTTTTTTTGAGTTGGAGTCTCACTCTGTTGCCCAGACTGGAGTGCAGT
>NW_007113755.1:0-516 GCF_000164805.1 Carlito syrichta | reverse complement strand
CCTGGGCAACTTGACAAGACCTCATCTCTACAATAAATAAATAAATAAATAAATAAATAAATAGCTGGGCATGGTGGCATGTGCCTGTAGTTTCAGCTACTTGGAAGACTGAGGTAGAAGAATCATCTGAGGTCAGCAGATTGAAGCTGCAGGGGCCATGACCATGCCACTGCACTCCAGCCTGGGTGACAGAATGAGACTCCGACTCAAAAAAAAGAAAAACCAAAAAAGATGGAAAGTCAGGAGAAGGTTAGAGGAAAACTTTGTTTGTGATGCTACTTTCGAGGCCTTTATTTTCAGGTATTATTTTCTGAGTCCAAACAATATAAAGAGCTTAAATACATATATAACTATATATTCATTTTTAGCATATATTTCTTGAGTACCTACTAGGTGCCAGGCTGGTTCTACACACTAAGATACAGCAGTAAACAAAACACAGAAATCTCAACCCTGGCTGAGCTTGGTGGCTCAGCCTGTAATCCCAGCACTTTGGGAGGCTGAGGTGAGTGGATT
>NW_007113754.1:0-516 GCF_000164805.1 Carlito syrichta | reverse complement strand
CGCCCGCCCTCCCGGAGAGTCTGCCGCTGACCTGCATTGACGTCATTGCGTCATTAGGTTTCCCCTGGAAACACTGGCTCGCCCGAAATAGTAACACATTAATTCAGGCCGGGGGAGCGGGGAGAGACTGTTTGTAACCCTGCAGCTAACTCGGCTCGCGCGAGCGAGCGCCACGGCCCCCACCGCGCGCGAGGGCAGCGCCGGCTACTATTTTGAGAACAAAGAAAGGCAAAATTTAGAACGCGGAGAGAGGGTGCGGGGGATGCCGAGACCCTCGCTTCGCTCGCACGCACACCCACAGCCTCACGCGGGTGCACGCCACACCGGGGCCAGGCCACCCTCGGGCGGGAGCTTTTGCGCTCCGCTCTCAGAAGCCAGATGCGGGGGGCGTGCGCCCTGTTCGCCGGCGCGCGAGGACAGGTCTGAGTCCAGGGTTCCCGCCCTGCTGGGGTTGACCGACGAGCTCGCTCCCACCGACCCAGCACGGCGGGCGGACCGCCATCCTTCCCCCAAAGT
>NW_007113753.1:0-517 GCF_000164805.1 Carlito syrichta | reverse complement strand
TCATAAAAGTCTCGCATCTGCTGCACTCCACGTCTCCATGTCAATCTTTAATTTTGAATGGGTAAGTTTGTTTCTCACACCCATTCTCTGACTCTCCGTTTCCTTACCAGACTCTGCATTCTTCCAACTCCTCACACCTACACCTACAGGACTCCTATTTCCTGGGTGCTCAGAATTCCAGATGTTCCCGCCCAGGATTCCTGAGCCACATTCCTGGATTCCTGTAGGCCCTTCACTTCCACTTAGTGCAGCGCCCTTGTCTCTGACTTCCGGGTACAGGAATTAGGACTTCCAGTTTCCAGGCTCCCCTAGTCACCAACTTCCAGTTTTCATAACCAAAAGATACCAACTTCCTGAAATTAGCCACAGGGGCCTGATTCCTAGATAAAGGCCTGTTTCTCCTCCAGGTCACACAAAGTGTCCTCAAGATCCAGGTGAGGGCTGCTCTTAAAAGCCTCTGGAGAGAGGGGGGGCAAGATGGCGACCTGGCAACCCGGTGTCTGAAGCCCTCTACAAG
>NW_007113752.1:0-517 GCF_000164805.1 Carlito syrichta | reverse complement strand
GCTGGAGTGCAGTGGCACACTCACAGCCACCACAGCCTCAACCTGCTGGGCTCAGGCGATGCTTCCACCTCAGCCTTCCAAGTAGCTGGAACTACAGACACGCGCCACCATGTCTGGCTAATTTTTTTGATTTATTGTAGAGATGAAGTCTGGCCATGTTGCCCAGGCTGGTCTTGAACCCCTAGGCTTAAGCAATTCTCTTGCCTTGGCCTCCCAAAGTGCTGGGATTATAGGCGTGAGCCACTGTGCCTGGCCATGTAACTGTATATAAAGGTAACTTTTCCATGTTGCCTTTAACTCTACAATCCTGACATAAGAGAGCTGGTGATAAATTAGTATCAACAACATATTATATGAGTAAGAAAGACCTGGTTGGAATAGTGATCTTGACTTTGTTCCTTTCTAGGTTTGTATTTGCACAATTCACATAAACATATTGGCCTCATTTGACTTGATACAAATTTTTTTTTTTTTTGAGTTGGAGTCTCACTCTGTCGCCCAGACTGGAGAGCAGTGG
>NW_007113751.1:0-517 GCF_000164805.1 Carlito syrichta | reverse complement strand
GGAGGCTGCGGTGGCCGGGAGCGACCGCTGCACTCTAGTCTGGGCGACGGAGTGAGACTCCAATTCAAAAAAATAAATAAATAAAAGGGCGAGGAATGGGGAGATTGCGGTGATGGGAGAGAACACATGGAGACCGTGGCCCCATCCCAGCACACGTCCAGGGCCCGGGAGGTCCAAGAGGAGCTCTGCGTGGCAGCGGTGCCACGGCCCGCTGGGCCAGCGGTCGCACCATCAGGGACCAGTGGCCGCCAGGGAAACCCGGGTCCAGGCCAAGGTGCTAAGGGGGTTGAGCGAACCCTAACAATCACGGAACGCAGGCGGGCGGGCGGCCGGGGCTGCATCGCCGGAAGCAGAAGTCAGGTTGGGAAGAGGGTCGGTGACCCCGAGGAGGGGCCCGCAGGGCATGGGATGCCCTTGGCTCTGCGTAGGAGCGGCAGGACCAAAACTCCCACGTGCCTGGGAGAGGCGGCCAGTCCTCCTCCGGAGCCAGCGCCAGGGAGGGTGGACAGGCCCTTCT
>NW_007113750.1:0-518 GCF_000164805.1 Carlito syrichta | reverse complement strand
CTCTCACAGTGGGGGACCGGGCCCGACCCCACCCCGCACTCAAAGTCACCAGGAGAGCCACCAGAGAGACTCCCGGGCCCGTCAGCGCGGCGTCCCCCAGGCCGGCAGCATGATGGCTTTCCATCTGCTTCCGCAAGCTTCCCCACGTCGCCGGGTGTTCCAAGATGCCCAGGCCCCATTTTACGTGGGGGACAGCAAGTGCCGGGAGAGGCACTCACGGGCCTGTTCTGACGTGCAGAAGGAGCGGGAGTAACCTTGACCCGGATGTGAACTGCGAAGGTTTATGTCGGCCTCGGAGCCCAGCAGGTCACTGACCCAGAAGAGACCCGAGGGGGCTGTCACACTGCTCACACTGCGCCAGGCCCCCCCAGAGTGCTCTCCACCCAGTCTGCTGCTCCATCCAGTCAGTCACCCCACTTTCCACCCAAGCCCGGGGCCACTGGTCCATCTCCACTCCCACCCACCATCCATCCGCCCATCCACCCCTCCATCCGTCCACCCACCCACCCACCATCCCT
>NW_007113749.1:0-518 GCF_000164805.1 Carlito syrichta | reverse complement strand
CTCCAGAGTGGTCAGGAAGATGGAAACCTCAACCCCAGACCCCCTGTTTTTATGAGTGCAGAAACCGGATCTCCCTACGTTGCCCAGGATGACCTTGGGATCCTTGGATCCAGTCATTCTCCCACCTCGACCTCCCAGACCACTGGGACTCCAAACATGGGCTGACGCACCAGGATTTCTAGTTCGTTTTTGAGGAAGGATCAAGGCTGGGATCTGAATCACAGCCTCACCATCCCAGCACTTTGGGAGGCTGAGGCCAGCGTCTGGCCCAAGCCTGTGTGTGGAGACCTTCCTGGGCACCTCAGTGAGATTCGTCTTTACCTTCAATCCCAAATGAGCTGGGTGTGGTGGCATGCTCCTGTTGTTCTGGCTCCTCAGAAGGCTGGGGAAAGGTTCATGGGAGCCAAGCAGGACAAGTCTGCGGTGGCTGGAAGTGAGCTACTGCCCTTCAACCTGGACGATGGAGTGAGACTCTGAATCAAAGAAAAAATGAAAAAAGGAAAAAAAGAGCATCAATT
>NW_007113748.1:0-518 GCF_000164805.1 Carlito syrichta | reverse complement strand
GGGGGGGGGGGGAGCCTGGGGAGTGGCTCCAGCCCTCCGTCCCCAGACATGTTGGCAGCATGCAGCACCCTCTACTCCCGGGAGGAGGCAGGAAGGCGAAGCCCACCCAGAGACCTGTGCCACGGCACTTTACAGTCTGCAGTCCGTCCAGGTCCGCCGCCTCTCGAGCGCCCCAGCTCCCAGGTGAAGCGGGTACTGCCATCCCATTTTCCAGCAGGGGACCAGATTCCCCGAGGTCGGCCAGCAAGTCATGGGAGCGCCAGGCCTGGGACCCAGGTCGCCCGCGCCCCATTGTGAGCTCACTCCAGACGTGGCGGTGGTCCCCCACCCACGGGAGTCCCGCTGGAGCCCCGTCCCGGTCCCCGGGGCCCCCAGCTCCGGCCGCAGCCCGGACTCCCTGCTGCCTTCTCTCAAGGGTAAGCCCTTGGGCCCAAGCGGCCGGGGACAGACGGGCGCGTCCACACACGCCGGGTCACGCTCACGGGCGGCAACCGAGTCACGGAGGCGAGCGCGGCGGG
>NW_007113747.1:0-518 GCF_000164805.1 Carlito syrichta | reverse complement strand
GGCCACTGCACTCCAGTCTGGGCGACAGAGTGAGACTCCAACTCAAAAAAAAGAAAACCAGTCTGATTTGCTTTAGTTTCAAAGAGCGTGTTCATGTAAAATTAAATGAATTCAGCAGCAAGCTGTACTTTTTTTTTCGAAACAGGAAATGGGTTAAATGGATGAATTATAGGTACGGTGGCTCAAGCCTATAATCCTAGCACTTTGGGAGGCTGAGGCAGAATGATTGCTTGAGCCCAGGAGTTTGAGACAGCCTAGGCAAATAGTGAGACCTTGTCGCTACAAAATATTTCTTTTTTTTGAGTTGGAGTCTCACTGTGTTGTCCAGACTGGAGTGCAGTGGCATGTTCCCGGCCACTGCAGCCTCGACCTGCTGGGCTTCAGCGATCCTTCCACCTCAGTCTTTCAAGTAGGTGGAACTACAGGCACGTGCCACCACGCCCGCTTAATTTTTTTTTATTTATTGTAGAGGTGAGGTCTCGCCAAGTTGTCCAGGTGGGTCTCGAACCCACGGGCTC
>NW_007113746.1:0-518 GCF_000164805.1 Carlito syrichta | reverse complement strand
GGTGCCCGCGGCCCACCCGCCGCGACCCTGGCCTGCGCCCTCGAGGCAGGCACGGCTGAAGGAGGAGCTGCTCTCCGGGAAGTGCATGCGAATCTCCGGGACCCCAGGGTTTCCTCGTGGAACCCAGGAGGGCGCCCGCCGCCGCCGGCTGCCCGCTCGCCGGGCCTGGGCCGCTCCGCTCCGCAGGGGCCTGCGGAATCAGACCTGAGAGGATCTCCCGCGGTTTTGGAACAGTCAGCCCCGCCTCTGTTCCTGGCTGCATTCCAAAACTCTTTTGTTTCCTGTCCGCTGCACGCCTCTTTCTGAGTCTGGGTCCACTTCAGTTGCATGCTCAGTGCAGAGAGGACAGTGAGGTGGAAAGAGAGACCCAGAGAGAGCAGAGACGGCGCAGAGAGCCAGCACAGGAGAGAGAGTAACAGGCCGAAGGCAGCACAAGAGAGGCGAGGCCAGGCCAGGCCAGGAGCCAGGAAGCAGGTGGCAGGCGCAGGTGGCAGGCGCAGGCCATGGCAGCCCTAGTG
>NW_007113745.1:2025-2463 GCF_000164805.1 Carlito syrichta | reverse complement strand
TGCCGAGGCAGGTGCCGGGTGCTGAAGTCACTGTCTCTGTCCTGTGGGTCTTCCAGGCAGGCCCGCAAGCCGTGTGAACCGCCGCAGCCGTGGCATTGTTGAGGAGTGCTGCTTCCGCAGCTGTGACCTGGCCCTCCTGGAAACCTATTGTGCCACCCCCGCCAAGTCCGAGAGGGACGTGTCGACCCCTCCGACCGTGCTTCCGGTGAGGCCCAGGACCCTTCCCCTGACTCCAGCGGACCAGGGCTTCGGGGCCGGGTCTCCTCCAGGCCCGGACAGGTGCGGCCGGCTTCCTAGCTGAAGTGTGGCTGGAGGGCGGTCATGCCTCGGTGTGGTCCCCGCCCCCTTGGGTGTAAACTCAAGCTACCGTCCCGGCCACACTGGGGCCGCCGGGCGGCCTCAGGGTGGCCAAGGGCCCCCGTCAGGGGGGGCGGCTGG
>NW_007113745.1:0-518 GCF_000164805.1 Carlito syrichta | reverse complement strand
AGGAGGCCGAGACTTGCAGAATTACTCAGAGAAATTGGGAGCCAAATTCCACGTCAATTGATCTATCCCCCCCTTTGTTTCTTGGGGCATTTTTCCTTTTTTTTTTTTCTTTTTTTTTTTTGATCCCCTCCCTTAGCTTTTTTGCGCTCATAAACCAAATTACACCCACTCCCTACGTAACAGGGGGGCAGCGACCCAAGTAAGAAGCACAAAGCCAGCTGCCAGACCACCGCGTCCTGCCCCCCGCCATTAATCGCCCTTGATTGGACTTTTGTTGTAACTATCCCTGTTGCTTGGGTTGAGTTGAGAGTGGAGCCTCTGGGGGGGTTGCCGGCCACTGCGCCCCCTCGGAGAAGTCAGGGGAGTGGAGAAGGCCGCTGTCCGACCTGGCTCCCGGGGACGGTGGCTGGTCCCCGGAGGTCCTGAGGGGCGGAGGAGGGGCGGGGCAGGGTCTCCCCAGGTGTCGAGAGGGTGCTCGGAGGCCACTGGATGGGGCCCCCGGCTGGCCCGAGGCCAGC
>NW_007113744.1:0-519 GCF_000164805.1 Carlito syrichta | reverse complement strand
GTGGGTGGGGTGGGGTGGGTGGGGGTGGCCGGGGCAGCGCCTCCACTCCACTGGGGTCCGGGCCTTTGAGTTTGATTCTCAGGGTTGCTGCTGGTGGCTCTGCCCAGCCTGGCCAGAGGCCCCTGGCTCACATCTCGGAAGACACCACGGAGGCTCCCGTCTGTCCTCACGGTTGCCCATCCCCAGCCCGACAGCCGGCACCGCCATTTTATCGGATCAGACAGATTCGGAAATGGTTGTGGTTTTAGTCCCCTCGGACTCAAGTGAAGTCCAGGCACCAGGGAGCGTGGCCCTGTTAACAACGCGCCTGTCTGTGCGCGTGGACGGCCAAGGCCTTTCTGGGCTGCTTACTGTCCTGCGTGCTTCCACCTGCTGATGGCCTTGGGCCTCCTGGCCGCCCCTGCAGCAGAAGTTTGGACCACGCAGAGAGCCCTGTCCACACGGCGACTTTTCTTCTGGTTTTTTTTTTTTTTGAGTTGGAGCCTCACTCTGTCGCCCAGACTGCAGTGCAGTGGCCGC
>NW_007113743.1:0-519 GCF_000164805.1 Carlito syrichta | reverse complement strand
GGCCACTGCACTCCAACCTGGGCGACTGAGCGAGACTCCAACTCAAAAAAAAAAAAAAGAAAAAAAGAAACATTTATATAACCTTGAGACTGTTTCAAAATGAAAATGAAAAAGGAAAGGAAAGGGAAAAGAAACAGACTCAATGGACAGGTTTAACAAGCGATTAAGGAATTAAGGAAAGAATCAGTAATCTGGAAGAGAGGTTAGAAGAAACTATCTAGAAAGTGACAGAGAAAGTTCAAAAACAGAAGAGAAATCAATGAGAAAGTCTAGAATATGCTTAATTTGTGAGTAAATAAAAAAAATGGGGAGAATGGGACAGAGAAAAAAGAGATAATAGTTGAGATCTTCCAGAACTAATGAATACATCGATCAACAGATTCAGGAGACTCAACAAATCCAAAATGAGAAAAAATAAATCCTTGACAAAAGTCATTATAGTGAGAATGCAAAAGTATCATTAAAAGATACCATTATAGCCGGGCTCGGTCGCTCAGCCTATAATCCCCCGCCTTTGGG
>NW_007113742.1:0-519 GCF_000164805.1 Carlito syrichta | reverse complement strand
CCTCGGCCTCCCAAAGTGCTGGGATTACAGGCTGAGCCACCGAGCCCGGCCTGCAAATATTTTTTTTAAAGAAAAAGAAAATAAATCTTTAACATGGTTGAAGTGTGATGGGAAGCCACTGGGATGTTTTAAACAGGATCTGCTGTGTCCCAAATTCTTTTTAGTATAAAGTCCTTTGAAGCTTACAGACTAATTTTCAGGAATCCCCACTGTGTTGCACTGGACACAAAGTAGGAAGAAAAGCCCCAGGGGATTATAGAGATGAGAGCCAAGGGCATCTAGTGGGCAAAGTTAAATAGGGCGGTAACACAACTGGGATCAAATCCTTCATATTGCCTACCAAAGGAACTTTCACCACCAATTCTACCAAAAATGAGCTAACAAGTAGTGTTGAACTGTTCTTGACATCATACAGTAGATTTACAGAACTCCAAGACATTTCCAAAGGAGAGAATACCATTAGGAAGGTAAAATGAAAACCAACAGATTGAGAGTAAATATTTACAAATCTCTTATCTG
>NW_007113741.1:0-519 GCF_000164805.1 Carlito syrichta | reverse complement strand
GCAGCCTCGCCCTGCTGGGCTCTGGCGATCCTTCCGCCTCAGCCTTCCAGGTAGCTGGAATTACAGGCACGCGCTACCATGCCCAGCTAATTTTTAATTTATTGTAGAGATGGGGTCTTGCCAAGTTGCCCAGGCAGGTCTCAAATCCGTGGGCTCAGGCAATCCACTCATCTTAGCCTCCCAAAGCACTGGGATTACAGGTTGAGCCACCCAGCCCGGCTAAGCCAGGCTTTTTCTACTGAACACTTCCTGGGCCATTACACACAAAAGCAAACTTTCTTGCCCACGTTCTGGTAAGTAAACAAAAAGGACTGGGTGATGTCCATGTTGGTCTTGGAACAGTTCCACTAATGCTTCATGCCTCATGTGAAGAAAAACTTCAAAGAGAAAGGATTCAAAGTTCTCATAATTGACAATGCTTCTGGCCATTTCCAATCTCTCTGTTTTGCTGGTAAAAATGTGGAAATGAGCCGGGCTCGGTGGCTCAGCCTGTAATCCTGCGCCTTTGGGAGGCTGAGG
>NW_007113740.1:0-519 GCF_000164805.1 Carlito syrichta | reverse complement strand
CTGCACTCCAGTCTGGGCGACAGAGTGAGACTCCAATTCAAAAAAAAAAAAAAAAATTAATTACATGAAAATAAGAAATTAATAAAAATAGCTGGGTGCAGGGGCCGGGCATGGTGGCTCACGCCTATAATCCCAGCACTCTGGGAGGGCGAGATGAGAGGATTGCCTGAGCCCACAGGTTCAGTCTCACAGAGTGAGACTCCAACAAAACAAAACAAAACAAAAGCAAAACCAAAAAAACTAGCTGGGTTTGGTGGCACATGCCTGTAGTTCCAGCGCAGCAGGTTGAGGCTGCAGTGACCATGAGCATGCCACTGCACTCCAGCCTGGGTTACTGGGTAACAGAGTGAGACTGTGACTCAAAAAATAAAATAGCCGGGCTTGGAGGCTCAGCCTGTAATTCTGCGCCTTTGAGAGGCTGAGGTGAGTGGATTGCCTGAGCCCGCTGGTTCGAGACCTGCCTGGGCAGCGAGACCTCATCTCTAGAATAAATCAAAAAATCAGCCGGGCGTGGTAGCG
>NW_007113739.1:0-520 GCF_000164805.1 Carlito syrichta | reverse complement strand
CTCACCTCAACCTCCCAAAGGCGTGGGATTACAGGCTGAGCCACCGAGCCCGGCCATTTTTCTTAAAGTTTACTTAAAGTCTATTTGTCTGACACTAAGATAGTCACTTCAGCTCTCCTTTGGTTACTAATTGCAAGGAATATCTTTCTCCCTTTGTTTAATATCAACCTCTCTGTGTCTTTATACCTAAAGTGAGTCTCCTTAGGTAAGCATGTAGAGAGATCATATTTTTTATCCACTCCGTCAGTCTCTGCCTTTAATAACAAAGTGTAACCCAGACACATTTAAACTAATTACTAATAGGAAAGATTTGCTTTCATCATATAGCTCTTTTTTGCATATCTTACCTGTTCCCCGTATTCCTCCTTCCTGCCTTTTGGTACTTTCAAATTTCAGATAATTCAAAAAAAAAAATTTCTACCACATTTCAGTAAGTAAGGGTCATTCTAGTAAATAACACTTCTGCCAGGCTCGGTGGCTCAGCCTGTAATCCTGCGCCTTGGGAGGCTGAGGTGAGTGG
>NW_007113738.1:0-520 GCF_000164805.1 Carlito syrichta | reverse complement strand
CCCCCGCCTGCCCCCGTGACTGTGGTCTCCGGATTCCGGGAGAGCTGTCATGGGGTTTCACAGGCAGCCTGAGAAACCAAGGAGTGGCGCTGCCTTTGGAACCCCCAGGGCCCCCACACAACCCTCCTTGGGAACCTCGCCATATCCCAGAATGGCTCTTGAGGTGCCTGCTCCAAGATCCTGCCAGCGCCTGACGACTCCCAGAGTCACAGAACCCCTGTATTGGTCAGATTCTTTGGGATCAAAGCAGCTTAGCAGGGGTGGCAGGCCCATGAGTCTGGGGATTGGAGGCCTCCGCCAGGGATGGCAGATTGCTGTAGGCTTCTGGCCTTCCCCTCCAGCACACCCAGGGAGTTGGGATTCTACTTTCGGACCACGTGGGAACTGTCACTAGGTCAGCTCTGCCAGTTTGTACTGGCGAGCCAAGATATCAATTTTTCTGTGAACTTGCCTGCTGGGGGTGGGGGTGGGGGCTGTATTGGTCCTCCCAAACCTCTGCCTCCTTCTTTCCTGTCTCTGG
>NW_007113737.1:0-520 GCF_000164805.1 Carlito syrichta | reverse complement strand
CACTGGAGCACACATCACAATGGAGGACCATACATTGGGGCACGCATTGTGAAGGAGGCCCAACACTGGAACCATCTATAAAAAAGGAGATCCAGTCAGTGGAAAAGCCATCACAGAGTAGAATCAGTTACTGGGGCACCCAAAACAGAGAATGGCTAGTCACTGGAACCTCCCTAACAGATAAGGACTAGTGAATGAGGAATCCTATTTGGAGGAGAGCCTGTCACTGGGGCACCAATTACAGAAGATGGCCAGTCAATGGAGCACCCATGATGAAGGAGGCACCATCACTGTAACATCCATCACAGAGGAGGACTCATCACATTATGAACTGGGACATCCATCATTTATGGCCTGCCACTAGGGAAGAAATCAGAGTAGACCCAGTCACTGGGGCATACAATTTGGAAGAAGCCCAGTCACTGGCATACTCATAAAGAATTAGGTCCTGTCACTAGGGAACCCATTATTGAGGAGGCCCACTAAGTGGGACATCTATCACAGAGGATGACTTCTTATT
>NW_007113736.1:0-521 GCF_000164805.1 Carlito syrichta | reverse complement strand
CCAGGAGCAGCCACTGCACTCCAGTCTGGGTGACAGAGTGATACTCCAACTCAAAAAAAATAAAATAAAATAAAAATAAATTGTAATAACATAACTTTACAAAATTGCACCACTAAAGTTGAATAAGATCGCAATTCTTTAATGTTGGTTATCCTGTTGAATGGAATGTCTGAAGACCAGTTGACTTTTGTTTTCTTGTAAGTTTTATAAGACACTCTTTTTTTCCTTGAATTGGAGTCTCACTCCGTTGCCTAGACTGGAGTGCAGTGACACACACGGCCACCCCAGTTGTTGACCTGCTGGGCTGCGACGAGCCTTTTGCCTCAGCCTTCCAAGTAGCCAGAATTACAGGCGCGTGCTACCATGCCTTGCTAATTTTTGATTTATTGTAGAGACAAGGTCTTGCCATGTTGCCGGGACTGCTCTTGAACCTGCAGGCTCAGGCAGTCCTCTCGCCTTGGTCTCCCAAAGTGCTGGGATTGCAGGCCGAGCCACCGAGCCCGACCTACTTTTTTTTTTTT
>NW_007113735.1:0-522 GCF_000164805.1 Carlito syrichta | reverse complement strand
GGTTGCCGAAAGCAAAAGGCGAGGGCCACGAGAAAAGCCGCGCCCCTCCAGCCTCCAGGGTCCCACGGAGCCACCATCCAGAAGGAAAGACCCCTTCTGTGCCCACAGGGCCCTCTTTGGGAGCCTGAGATCTCTTTCAGGATCCGTTAGAAGACGTGGATTAACCTCCTCTCATAGAGTACCCAAGCAAAACAAATAATTGCGAGGGGTCGCGGAACCCAACGCCCAGACTTCTCAGGGGCAGAAATCCTCAGCGTCCGCGCGTCCTCCCTTGCCACAAGTTCGTTTCCCAATTTGGGCGGAAACTTTTCCAGCAAAGTTTCGCTGCTGCTCAGAAGGGCTGGGGAGGGTGGGAGACCCCATGAGACGGCCCGGTGGAGCATGGGTGGGTCCAAAGCAGCCGGGGGTGAGGGGCGCCCTAGGCGGAGAGGCTCGCCAAGCGGCCCCCGGAGGCTGGACTGGGCAGGGCCGGGGGGCTGGGCCTGGGGCGGCTGGGCAGGGCGTCCCGGTCGCGCCCGGCCC
>NW_007113734.1:0-522 GCF_000164805.1 Carlito syrichta | reverse complement strand
CCGCGCCCCTCGAGACCCCGGCTGCCCGACCCACACTGACCCCACTCGCCCCCAACACACGCCCTGCCTGCTCGGCCAAAGCCCTCGACTCTGCCCGATCTCCAGTTGTACAACATCTTCCCGAGCCTCCTGGACTGGGTGCCTGGGCCGCACCAACGCCTCTTCCAGAACTTCGGGCGCATGAAAGACCTAATCGCTCGCAGCGTCCGCGACCACCAGGCTTCCCTCGACCCCAGAGCTCCCCGGGACTTCATTGATTGCTTTCTCACCAAGATGGCACAGGTAAGCCCTCCGTGGAAATCCCACCTCTAGTCTGACCTGAGGCCCGCCTGCTGCCTCTGCCTCAAACCCACTGTGATCCCAGACTGGGCGGGGCATGTGGAGCATTGGTGTGAGCAGGCTGATCTTGAACCCCTGGACTCAAGTAATCCTCTCGCCTCAGCCTCCCAAAGTGCTGGGATGACGGGCTTGAGTCACCGCGTCCGGTCTAACGACTTCTTTTTTTTTTTTTTTTTTTTTTTT
>NW_007113733.1:0-522 GCF_000164805.1 Carlito syrichta | reverse complement strand
CCTGGGCAACTTGGCGAGACCTCATTTCTACAATAAATCAAAAAATCAGCCAGGCGTGGTGGCACATGCCTGTGGTTCCAGCTCCTTGGAAGGCTGAGATGGAAGGATCGCCTGAGCCCAGCAGGTCGAGGCTGCGGTGGCCGTGAGTGTGCCGCCGCACTCCAGCCTGGGCGACAGAGTGAGACTTCGCTTCAAAAAAAAGAGTGGAATGACCTTTTCCACTTGAGACAGACAACTAGGGATGCTAAGCTACATGGAGTTTAAAATCGACGATGAGAGCTTCTGAAACCTGTTGTTTTATCTGGAAAGTGAATACAGCACCGTTATCACTCTGTAAGGTGAGAAGAAGGCCACAGTGAGGAATAATATCACTTGTGAGAGCTTGTGAGACTTCCGAGGCCTTTTCTGGGGCTGTGGGGAAGGCCTCCAGCCAGCACGAAAAAGTCTCCATGAAAGTGAATGGGTAGCCGGGCTCGGTGGCTCAGCCTGTCATCCCGCGCCTTTGGGAGGCCGAGGTGAGTG
>NW_007113732.1:0-522 GCF_000164805.1 Carlito syrichta | reverse complement strand
GCTGAGGTGGAAGGATCGCTGGAGCCCAGCAGGTTGAGGCTGCGGTGGCCGGGAGCGGGCACTGCACTCCAGTCTGGGTGACAGAATGAGACTCCAGCTCAAAAAAAAAATTTTATTAATTTTGATTTTCACCTTTGTTCATACTATTTTAAATTTTCTTATCAGTAATACCAAGAAAAGAACAGAAAACTGGGAATATGGCTCTTGTCCAAATGATCACAAATCCTCAACTAGTCATTTTTTTGGGAAGAGATTGGAGCATGTAAATGAAAGTACTATTATGTAAATGTTAGATTTAACATTTTTATTTTTAAATAATTTTATTTTTATAGAACAGTTACAAAAATAATGGGAAGAATTCCTGCATACCTTTCATCCATTTTATTATCTCTCTTTTTCTAAAGCAAACATAATAAAATTGTTATATATATTTTTTTTTTCTGGGACATTTGAAAGTAGTTACATAGTATCCCTTTATATCTTCTTTTTTTTTTTTTTTTTTTTTTTTTTTTTTTGTTTGGG
>NW_007113731.1:0-522 GCF_000164805.1 Carlito syrichta | reverse complement strand
TCCCTGGGCCCCGCCCCCTTCCGGCCCCAGCCCCTGGATGACCTGCCCCCTTCCTGCCACACTCCTCTGGGGGCTGCTCACCCCCAGCTCCACCTTCCCTCGGGGACCCACCCACTGCGAGCCCCTCCCTCTCCCCAGGCAGGCTGGAGGCTGCGGGCGTCCAGCCAGCCCAGGGTCCAGGGGGCGGCCTTTTCACTCTCCCTCCCTCCTCTCTCCATTCTGTGCTCCAGACACCACTAACTGTATGGAAATGATGACGGGGCGGCTTTCCAAATGTGGTAAGAAATCCCCACGCTCGCCGGGCACCCACGCTCGCCGCAGCCTGCTCCGGTCGCTGCCCCGCTGCCCTCGGGTGTCCCGCGTTCCCTGCGTAGACGTAGGCGCAGGCTGCCCAGACGCGCCTGGCTTCACCCTCGGCCAGGTGCAGGCCCGGTCACTGGCTCCCAGGGAAGGCCCCCTTGCCCTAGGATCAGGGCGGGCCCAGGAAGGGGCTGCACGCCAAGGCCGGCAGGGGTCCCGCGT
>NW_007113730.1:0-522 GCF_000164805.1 Carlito syrichta | reverse complement strand
TCGCTCGCTCCTTCTCACCTCCAGCCGACGCCGGGCCCTTCCGGTCACCCCAGCTCCACTGTCACCTGCGCCCCGAACCCCAGTCGCCGTCCTCGATCGCCCTCCTGAAACTGTCTCGCTCTCAGGTCCCTCTGCCGGAGACCCCCTTCCCAGGCCGTGGCCTCGCGGCCCCTCCACACCCCTCTGCAGCCTAGGGACCCGCTGGAGCGCTGGGGCTGGCCAGGCGCCTCCAGCCCTACATAAAGGCCAGGCACGAGGCAGGAAAGCTGGGGCCCACATCTTTTTCCTTTTTTCTGTTTTAATTCTTATGTATTGATCTTTTTCAGGTGTGCACTTTTACTGAACTGGTCTCAAGTCGGTGTACGCCTCCACCCACTCCCAGGAAGGCCCAAATGACGTTTATTTTTCAAGAGACAAGGTCTTGCCCTGTCACCCAGCCTGGAGCGCAGTGGTGGATCATGGCGCACCACAGCCTCGAACTCCTAGACTCCAGTCATACTCCTGCCTCAGCCTCCCCAGAAG
>NW_007113729.1:0-523 GCF_000164805.1 Carlito syrichta | reverse complement strand
CTCCAGTCTGGGCGACAGAGTGAGACTCCAACTCAAAAAAAACCCAAAAAACAAAAAAAACTACTTGTGATCATGTATATTTTTTCTTTCATTGAAATAGTTACTACTGGAGCTAAAACAATCTGAGTCAGACCTAGTTATGGCTCCCAGGGACATGTATCTGACGAAGGAGATAAGACAAGTACTTGCATGATTCAGACACAAAACTCAGGGAGTTAAGTACTAAACAAGAGGTACCGACCTCTTGGAGTTCAAAGAAGAAACAATAACCAGTGGGCAGGAGGGGAGGAGGGACTATTGGGAAGAATCGGGAAAAAAATCTCATGGGGAATGTATCATTTGAGACAGATCTTAAAAATTAAAGAAATGCAGACAGGACCAGGCATGGTGACTCACACCTCTAATCCCAGCACTTTGGGAGGCAGAGGCAAGAGGATTGCCTGAGTTCAGGGGTTTGAGACCAGCCTGGACAACTTGGCGAGACCTCATCTCTATAATAAATCAAAAATTAGCTGGGCGTGGT
>NW_007113728.1:0-523 GCF_000164805.1 Carlito syrichta | reverse complement strand
ATTTTTTATTTATTGTAGAGATGAGGTCTTGCCAAGTTGCCCAGGTGGATCTTGAACCCATGGACTCAGGCAATCCACTCACCTCAACCTCCCAAAGCACGGGATTACAGGCTGAGCTACCAAGCCGGGCCATGTATCTCTTCTTTAGTGAAATATCTGTTTATGTCTTTTGCTCATTTGCTTTCTTTCTTTCTTTTTTTTTTGAGTTGGAGTGTCACTCTGTTGCCTAGGCTGGAGTGCAGTGGCAAGCTCATGGCTACCGCAGCTGACTTGCTGGGCTCAGGTGAGCTTTCTGTCTCAATCTTCCAAGTAGCTGGAACTGTAGGTGCATGCCAACATGCCCGGCTATTTTTTTTATTTATTGCAGAGACAAGGTTTTGTCAAGTTGCCCAGGTTGGTCTCAAATCCCTGGGCTCAGGCAGTCCTCTCACCTCTGCCTCCCAAAGTGTTGGAATTATAGGCATAAGCCAGTGTGCCCAGCTTTGCTCATTTTGTAATTGGATTTTTTTAAATGGAGCTATTT
>NW_007113727.1:0-523 GCF_000164805.1 Carlito syrichta | reverse complement strand
TGGCTGGCCTGAACCTGCAAGCTGAGAACTGTCCAGGCAATTCAGCATGACCTCACATCTACCCTCCATCCCAAATGAGCTGGGCGTGGTGGCACACAGCTGTCATTCTGGTTCCTTGTTAGGCTGGCAAAAGGCTTGCTGGAGCCTGGCGGGTCGAGGGTACAGAGGCTTGGAGCGAGCCATCACCATAAAGCCTGGGTGAAAGATTGAGACTTTGACTCAAAGAAAAAAGGAAAAAGGGGAAAAGCGAAGAGCCACCATTTGTGTATGGAGTTGGGATCATCGTGAATAGACAGAGATAATTTGGGAATGAGGCTCCAGCCTTGTGACTAGAGTTCTCAAAAGACAGTGGATTGACAGACAATCAGGGTGTGGCTTTGGGAGGCTGAGGCAGGGGACCGTTGCAGTCCATAAGTTCGAGACCAGCCTGGACCAAGTAGCGAGACCTTGGAATGCAAGCACTGGAATGGCGTGTGGTGGCACATGTGGTCCTGGATACACGGGATGTTGTGGCCTCTGTCCC
>NW_007113726.1:0-523 GCF_000164805.1 Carlito syrichta | reverse complement strand
CTGTAGTTCCTGCTACTTGGAAGGCTGAGGCAGAAGGATCGCCGGAGCCCAGCAGGTCGAGGCTGCAGTAACTGTGAATGTGCCACTGCACTCCAGCCTGGGCAACGACACAGTGAGACTCCAACTCAAAAAAGAAAAAAGAAAAATACAGTTTATTTAGTAAATAAACTATAAGTAAATTATAGTTAAATTACTATATAAGTAAATTAGAGAGAGAGAGAAGAGATTTTCCTCTCCAAGGTAAGGGAGGGGGCCAAAGCTAGGAAACATGGTGGCAATAGTTCAAAGAGCTATGAGGACACACCAGAATTTAACAAAGGCACAACCTCTTTTTCTTTTGAACATATTAAGACCCGCCAAAATAAAGCAGGAAATCTTTAAATAAGATTACATAGTTTCTTCACAACTATCTTTTAATAAAAGATCATGAAACTAGGAACTTCATTGTATCCTCAAGACTAAAACAGTGCAGGGCAAATATTTGTAGAGGGAACAAAACAGACACCAGATGATCTCTAAAAGT
>NW_007113725.1:0-523 GCF_000164805.1 Carlito syrichta | reverse complement strand
CAAGGTCCGCTTATGAGTGAGAACATATGGTACTCTGTTCCTTGTTTCTGTGATAGATCAGTGAGTATGATTGACTTTAAGTCCATCCAAGTTGCTGCAAAGTCCATATGTTTGTCCTTCTTGATGGCTGCATAATATTCCATTGTGTTTATGTACCCATTGCTTAGTGCTTTTATCAATTTATTATTTTAATAAATCCATGTTCCCATGTGCATAATCTACTACATACCAATTGTATGTGCACATGCCAGTATATAAATATGTCTGTCTAAATGGCATCCAGAGGAAATGGACTATTTTTCCAACTAGGTTTCAAAATATTTTAATACCATGTATTTAATAAACTTTCTTTCTACATCTTTTGAATTCATTTTTCTAAAAATATTGTTTTAAATGTCTTTGACACATATGTTTCCAATGCTCTACATTTTTAAATTCGTAGATATAAATACTTTACTAGCTGGGCTCAATGGCTCAGCCTGTAATTCCACACCTTTGGGAGGCTGAGGTGAGTGGATTGCCT
>NW_007113724.1:0-523 GCF_000164805.1 Carlito syrichta | reverse complement strand
TTGACTCCCACCTGTAAACGAATAATAAAATTCTAAGCCCCGCAACTGACTAAATGGACCCCTCTTGGTCAAGGGAAGCCTGAAAAACTAAATACCAGACTATGACAAAAAAGGAGATCAGATATGCCTCATTATACTCCCTCCTTTGTGAAGTCCAGGCACAGCTAACCAGCATTAACAGTAAAAGAGAGTTCACAAGACTGACAAAACAGACTCTGTGGCAATAAGATACCAAATCAACTTGACTCTTGTATAGCATCACAGGACAGACAGCAGGCCTTAAATGAAAGAAAAATATTTTGCCCCAAAATATGTTTCTTTAACATATTTTGAAATGATCCTGTACAGTCACTTCTTGGGGAAATCTGCATTTGTGGATAATCTCCTTCCCTAGGAAGAGTGCAACACATTTTAAGACATTTACCACCGGGCTCAGTAGCTCAGCCTGTAATCCTGCACCTTTGGGAGGCTGAGGTGAGTGGATTGCCTGAGCCTGTGGGTTCGAGACCCGCCTGGGCAGGCG
>NW_007113723.1:0-524 GCF_000164805.1 Carlito syrichta | reverse complement strand
TGTGAGCCACCTAATTTAGTCTTTTTTTTTTTTTTTTGGCAGTAGTCACGTGACTAACCCACCCATCTCCTTGCCGTCCATCACCTGACATCAGTACCTGTGCTTTACCTTTCCCTTTGTGTTGACCTGAAACAGACCACCATTCGGTCTCCTTAACAACCCACCCTCATTAAAGGGAAGGTTTAAGAGCATTCAACCTCAAGCAGTCATTTGTCGTTGCTTTGCTAAACTCTGGTGTGGCCACGTGGCTCTTTGAGCTATGGCCAGCATTGCTTTCCTAAGCTTTGGCCCCCTCTCCTACCTTGAGGAGGTGAATCTCCTCTCTCTGCCCAATTTACTTTCTAAATAAAGCATATTTTTTGATCTAAAGTCTGTGCGATTCTTTGTATCTTTCTCGCAGCCCTGGATCACACATTCCTGTGTGATCTGACTTAACATTTTGGAGGCCCTGTTGGGATTTGGGTCTAACACTACTTCTCCTTTGAAATTTTTATGCCTCATTTCTTTTTTTTTTTTTTTTTTTT
>NW_007113722.1:0-524 GCF_000164805.1 Carlito syrichta | reverse complement strand
GAAATGTATCCTGTGATCCATCACGCGTGATCCAGCTGACGGGGCAAAATGCCACCAAGACTTGGATGCTGTCGTCCTCGGCTCGGGACTGCCGTCCACGCAGGGGTTGGTGGGGCTGGCCAGGGAGGACGGGGAGATGGCTGGATGCCTGCTGGGGCTGAGGACACTGGGACACAGGGATGCTGTCCAGGGCAGTGGAGCCCAGGGAAATTCAGGCTTCCCGACAAAAGAATGAGCCTCCATGCAGGACCCACGAGCCGTGGTTGGGAGTCCCGGCTGCGCCTGCGTCACACTGGGTGCTCCCTGATCTAAGATTCTTTATTTTTTCTCTTATTTTTTATTTTAAAAGTGTGGGGTACAATTCAGGGTTAGGTACATATGTGGTCCTGTACAAGTAAAATGTGGGTACCCTTATTGATGTTGTGTGCAACTCCTTCCCCTGGCAGTATCCCACTATTGCTAATCCTTTTCTTTCTTTCTTTCTTTCTTTTTTGAGTTGGAGTCTCACTCTGTCGCCCAGACTG
>NW_007113721.1:0-524 GCF_000164805.1 Carlito syrichta | reverse complement strand
ACCCTGGGTGGGCGGGAGGGCACGGTCGCTGGGCCCACTGGGCCTCCACGCACCGCCCCCTGCGGCCCAGGCCCTCCAAGCCTCACCTGAGCGGACGGCAGACACGGGCAGGATCCGGTGACCCACGAACTTGCCTCCCTCCTCAAAGGCCGCGATGCGGAGTGACGCCAACGTGGGCAGCACCACCTACGGGCCAACCTGAGCTGAGCCACAGGCACCGTGGCCTCCGTGGCCCCGGGCCCCAGCTGGCCGCAGCCACTCGGAGCGGACCCTCAGACGTGCCGACCAACTGGCCGTTGGTCGCTGTTGCCACAGAGCTGATGGTGGATATGCACTCCACGGCCTGGCCCAGCAGCTGACCAGCGGCCACCTGGGTCCCGGGCCAAGATGACAGGCAGACGGGCCCCCTCAGGGCCACCGTGGGGCAGGTCTGGTCATCACCAGCTTAGAAACTGAGTGAACCAACCGGGCTCGGTGGCTCAGCCTGTCATCCCAGCACTTTGGGAGGCTGAGGCGAGTGGATT
>NW_007113720.1:0-524 GCF_000164805.1 Carlito syrichta | reverse complement strand
TTTTTTTTTTTTTTTTTTTTTGAGACAGAATCTTGCTCTGTCACCCAGGCTGGAGTTCAGTGGCATGATCACAGTCCACCACAGCCTTGAATTCCTCAGTTCAGGTGATCCTTCAGCTTCAGTCTCCCAAGTACTTGGGACTACAGGAGCATGCCACTTAATTTTTTAAAAAAATTTGTAGAGATGAAGTCTCACTGTGTTGCCTAGGCTGGAGCAATCCTCTTGTTTTGGCCTCGCAAAGTGGGATTACAAGCATAAGTCACCTCTCCGAGCAGAGAAAAGATTCTTAAAGCCTTTCTTTTTGTGTGTGTGAGTTGGAATCTCACTCTGTTGCCCAGGCTGGAGTGCAGTGGCGTGCTCATGGCCACCACAGCCTTGACCTGCTGGGCTCCAGTGATCTTTCTGCCTCAGCCTTCCAAGTAGCTGGAACAATAGGCACACGTCACCACGCCCGGCTAATTTTTTATTTGTTGTAGAGATGAGGTCTTAGCAAGCTGCCCAGGCTGGTCTTGAACCTGTGGCTC
>NW_007113719.1:0-524 GCF_000164805.1 Carlito syrichta | reverse complement strand
GGTGTCCTCTCTGGAGACGGGGCCTCACCAGGAAAGGGGCCCCACCCCTCTGAGGACGCTTTGGAGGTCTGGGAGGCCGCCGTCTGCCTCAGCCCCCACCTCAGAGGCCTCCCGCAGAGGACGCGTGCCTGAGAGGCTGGAGACCCCCGGGCCAGCCCCAGCTCTGCGTCCCGACGCGCCTCCGTCCGCTCCAGCGGCCTGTGGGCCGGCGCCCCGGACGTCCCCAGCAGAATGCCGGGCGTGTGCGACCGACGTCAGCTGCTTTGCTTTTTCAACCTTAGTCAAGAGTCGGGGTCTGGCTCTGCGGCCCAGGCTGGAGCGCAGTGGCATGATCGCAGCGCGCCGCCGCCTCAGCCTCCCGGACTCGGGCGATCCTCCCGCCTCAAGCCTCCCGAGTAGCCGGGACTACAGGCGTGCACCTCCATGCCGGGCTCGTCTTTTAACTTTTAGATGTAGAAATGAGATCTTGCTATACTGCCCAGGCTGGTCTCAAGCGATCCTCCCGCCTCGGCCTCCCCGAGTGC
>NW_007113718.1:0-524 GCF_000164805.1 Carlito syrichta | reverse complement strand
CTTCTTTAATTCTGCTGTTCAGGGATGAGATGAGAGTAGCTTTTACTTCTTCTTGCTCAATCTCCTAATCTTTCTTATGTGGATCCTCTGGCTTTTTTCAGTTTTGAAGCTGGACTGTGGGTGTAGAGCTGTACTTTTTGCAGTTTTAAGGCTTAATTGAGGGGAAGCTGTGATTCAGAAACTACCTGCAGATATTAGTATCCACTGACAGGTGTGTGGGCCCCCTGAAACCCACTTCCCACTGCCTTACAATCTGTCCATGCAGTGGTGATATATATTTGCCCCCTGAAAGCAAAATGAGGTAAGAAAAAGGAAAACAATGGAAAAAGAAGGAGAGGGACAAGAGGAAGGTGAAGAGAGAGAGGAAGAGGAGGGAAAACAGACAGGAGTACCAACTAACAAATGAAAAGAGACTCAAACAAAGAAAGAAAAGATTAAAAAAAAACCATACACGCTGGGCTCGGTGGCTCAGCCTGTAATCCCGCGCCTTTGGGAGGCTGAGGTGAGTGGATTGCCTGAGTCCG
>NW_007113717.1:0-525 GCF_000164805.1 Carlito syrichta | reverse complement strand
TCCCCTCCTCTCCTCTCCTCCATCTGTTCCTGGGGCAGCAGGCATGTTCCTGCCCCAGGATCCTTGTGCCTGATGTTGGAAAGAGCTGCCCACAGATACGTGCCCAGCTGGTTCCCTCACTTCCTTCAAGTCCTGGCTCCTTCCCTGACCCCCATTCCCACCTCCCAGGAGGGCAGGGACTCTGCCCTGTTCCTCGCTGCTTCCTGAGGGCAGTGCCTGGGGCGGGCTGGCACTTATAAGCACATGTGGAGGGAGTGGATGGAGGAAGGACTTCTCTCAGGCCGTCTGTCCATCAGCCACTTGGTGCTGGCCACTGCAGGGGTCTCTAACCTGCTGCCCTGTCCTGCTTGGAGGCTCAGGGACACACATGGCAAGCTTTGGAGGGTGTTCCCCTGAAATCTGAGCTCGAGTACCTATCAAACCCCACCCCCTGCCTTAAACCCGAGTTAAAAATCCAACTAAGCCGGGCTCAGCCTGTAATCCCGCGCCTTTGGGAGGCTGAGGTGAGTGGATTGACTGAGCCTG
>NW_007113716.1:0-525 GCF_000164805.1 Carlito syrichta | reverse complement strand
TGTGGCCCCTCGGGTTTCTCTTCCCGTGCGGGCCGTGAGTGCGGCCTGGAGGCAACGTCGAGGTCACGGACGGCGCAGCGTGTCCGCTTGTCAGCCAGCAGCGCATCATGGATGTCCCTTTATTTGACTCCATGCCGCCTTCCCTTGAAAAGCAACCTAGCTGGGTATTCATCGTTATTTATTTTTTTTATCGTTGAACGCGCCCCCCAGGGTTTCGGTCGTCAGGAGCCTTTAAAAAAGGGCCACAGACCAGTATTCTGCAACGCAGCGGGGCAAAACTTTCAGAATGTCTGAGGCCAGATGGGACACGCTGCTGTTAAGCAGGTTGAGTGCTGTGTTGACACGGAGCTTCGCGGGGGTTTGCAGGAGGCCGGATGGATGAGTTCACGAAGCAGGCTACTGAGTTGGTTTCTGTTTTTGTTGTGTTTCTTTTTTTGAATGCATTTTTCAAAGTGAATGTAAATTCCGTGTGGTGAGTTGGACGCGCTTGACTCCCTAAGCTCGGGGGGGGGGGGGGGGGGCTCC
>NW_007113715.1:0-525 GCF_000164805.1 Carlito syrichta | reverse complement strand
CAGCCACTGCACTCCAGTCTTGGTGACAGAGTGAGACTCCAACTCAAAAAAAAAACATGGAATGAAGGCCACACTAGACTCATCTTAGTAAAGATTTAAAACAGGATCCACACATCTGTAATCCCAGCACTTTGGGAGGCTGAGGCAGGAGGATCACTTGAGGTCAGGAGTTCGAGACCATCCTGGGCAACTGTGAGACCTTGTCTCTACAAAAAATAAAAAAATAATTAGCTGGACATGACGATGTGTGCCTGTAGTCCCAGCTACTTGAGAGGCAGAGATGGGAGGCCTGAGCCCAGAAGTCAAGACCGCAGTAAGACATAATCCTGCACTGCACTCCAGCCTGGTCAACAGAGTGAGACTCCAACTGAGAAAATTAAAAAATAAACAGGATTCAAGGGATTAAAGTATCCACAGTTAACTGATTCTTGATACAAACTTCAATATTAAAAAATGTTTAATTTTGGCAAAATGCAGGTAACGTAAAATTTACCATCTTACCTATTTCTTTTTTTTTTTTTTTTT
>NW_007113714.1:0-2415 GCF_000164805.1 Carlito syrichta | reverse complement strand
ACTATTTAAGTCAGCTATTTCAGTCATCTAGCTAGTAAAGTCAGCTACTAGCAGCTAGCTACTAGTTAAGTCAGTTAGCTAAGCCAGCTAGTTAAGACAGCCCTCTAACTAGTTAAGAAAGCTGGTTAAGTCAGCTAGCTAGCTAGCTAGCTAATGGGTTAAATAAGCTGGTTGAGTCAACTAGCTAGCTAGAAAGTTAACGGGTTAAGTCAGCTGGTTGAGTAAGCTAGCTAGCTAGTTAACTAACGGGTAAAGTCACCTGGTTGAGTTAGCTAGCTAGCTAGTTAGCTAATGGGATAAGTCAACTGGTTGAGACAGCAAGCTAACTAGTTAGCTAACGAGTAAAGTCAGCTTGTTCAGTCAGCTCTAGCTAGCTAGTAAGCTAATGAGTAAAGTCAGCTGGTTGAGTCAGCTAGCTAGCTAGTTAGCTACCGCATTAAGTCAGCTGGTGGAGTCAACTCGCTACCTAGTTAGCTAACGAGTTAAGTCAGGTGGTTTAGTCAACTAGCTAGCTCGTTTCCTAAGAGTTAAGTAAGCTGATTACATCAGCTAGCTAGCATGTTATCTAGCGAGTAAGCTAACTTGTTAGCTAGCTGGTTAAGTCAGCTAGCTAGCTAGGTACCTAACAATTTAAGTCAGTTGGTTAGCTAGGTAGCTAGCTAGTTAGCTAATTATTTAAGTCAGCTGGCTAGATAGGTAGCTAGCTAGTTAGCTAACTACTCAAGTCAACTGACTAACTATGTAGCTAGCTACTTAAAACAGCTAGTTTAGTCAGCTGGCTAGGTAGGCCGCAAGCTAGTTAAGTCAGCAAGTTAAGTCAGATAGCTAGCTAGTTAAGTCAGCTAGTTAAATCAGCTCGTTAGCCAGCTAGCTAGCAATGTAGGTAGCTAGTTGAGTCAGCTAGATAAGTCAGCTGGCTTGCCAGTTAGATATCTAGGTAGCTAGCTCGTTAATTCAGTTTGCTAGCCAGCTGGCTAGCTCGTTAATTCATCTAGTTAAGTCAGCTGGCTAGCCATATAGCTACGTAGGTGCTTAGCTAGTTATGTCAGCTGGCTTACCAGCTGGATAAGTAGTTAAGTCAGCTAATTTAGTCAGTTGGCTAGACAGCTGTCTAGGTATGTAACTAGCTAGTTAAGTCAGCTGGCTAGCCAGCTAGCTAGCTAGTTAAGTCGGATAGTTAAGTCAGCTGACTAGCCAGCTGGTTTGGTAGGTAGCATGCTATTTATGTCAGCTGGCTAGTCAACTGGCAAACTAGTTATGTCAGCTAGTTAAGTCAGTTGGTTAGCTCACTAACTAGCTATTTCAGTCAGTTAGTTGAGTCATATGGCTAGCTCGTTAGTCAGCTAGTTGAGTCAGCTGGCTAGCCTGTTAGCCAGGTAGTTGAGTCGTCTGGCTAGACCGTTAGGCAGTTAGTTGAGACAGCTAGCTAGTTAGCCAGCTTGTTGAGTCAGCTGGCTAGCTCATTACCCAGGCAGTTTAGTCAGCTGGCAAGATCATTAAACAGCTGCTTTAGTCAGCTGGCTAGCTCATTACCTAACGAGTTAAATCAGCTGGTTAAGTCAGCTGTCAATCTCATTAGCTAACGAGTTAAGTCAGCTGGTTACACAGCTGGCTAGATAGGTAGATAGCTAGTTAAGTCAGCTGGCTTGCCAGTTGGCTAGCTGGTTGTCAGCTAGTTAAGTCAGTTAGCTAGTCAACTGGCTAGCTAGGTAGCAAGCTAATTAGTCAGCTTTCTTGCTAGCTGGATAGCTATTTAAGTCAACTTGTTAAGTCAGCTGTCTAGCCAGCTGGCTAGCTAGTTAAGTCAGCTAGGTAATTCAGTGGGATAGCCAGCTGGCTATCTAGGTAGCTAGTCTGTTAAGTAGGCTGGCTAACCAGCTAGCTAGCTAGCTAGCCAGCTAGTTAAGTCAGTTAGCATTTCAGCTAGTTACTTAGCTAACTTGTCAGCTAACAACTCAGCTAGCTGGTCAATTAACTAATGGGATCGCTTGTTTGCCATCAGATCAGCTAAGTAGTTGACTCACTCACCCACCAACCAGTCAGCATAATTGTTTTCTCCCTCACCAGTCAACAGGTAAGCTAACAATTTGGCTCACTCGCCAGCAAACAGGTCACCTAACTAGTCAACTTGCTCACCATCCAACAGGTCAGGTAACTATTCAGCTTGCTTGCCAACCAACTATTTAAGTCTGTTGACCACTCTGCTCACTCGCCGGCCGACTAGTTAGGTCCGCTGAAATGTCAGCTCACTTGCCAGCCAGCTAGTTAAGTCAGCTAACCAGTCGACTGACAAGCCTGCCAACTAATCGGCCGACAAATTAGGTCAGCTAACCAGTCTGCAGACTAGTTAGTCAAGCTAACTAGTCAGCCAATAATACCGCAGACTAGTTAGGTCAGGTAACAAGCCATCCAACT
>NW_007113713.1:0-525 GCF_000164805.1 Carlito syrichta | reverse complement strand
TTCATGTTTTTGCTATTGTGAATAATGCTGCAATAAACATGCATGCACAGGTATCTTTTTCATAGAATGATTTGCATTCCTCCAGGTATATTCCCAGAAATGGGATTGCGAGGTCATAAGGAAGGTCAATTTTTAGAATTTTTAGGAACTAGTTTACATCTCACCAACACTGTAGAAATGTTCCCTTTTCCCCACATCCTCTCCAGCATGTGGTGATTTTTGAGTTATTTATGATGGCCATCCTGACTGGAGTTAGTTAGGTAGTCTCTCAGTGTGGTTTTAATTTGCATTTCTTTGATGATTAGTGAGGCTGATCATTTTTTCGTGTATCTGTTGGCTGTTCATATGTCTTCTTTTGAAAAGTGTTTATTCATATCTTTTGCTCACTTTTTAATAGGCTGTCTTTTTTTTCAGCATGTTTGAGTTCCTTGTAGATCCTAGATGTTAACCTTTGTCAGGAGTCCATTTTTTTTTTTTTGAGTCGGAATCTCACTCTGTCGCCCAGACTGGAGTGCAGTGGCCGCT
>NW_007113712.1:0-526 GCF_000164805.1 Carlito syrichta | reverse complement strand
TTGATTTATTGTAGAGATGAGGTCTTGCCAAGTTGCCCAAGCAGGTCTCGAACCCGTGGGCTCAGGCAATCCACTCACTTCAGCCTCCCAAAGTGCTGGGGTTACAGGCTGAGCCACTGAGCCCGGTTTATCTCTTTCCCTTTCTTTTTCTCTCACGCATCAGCCTGGCCTCCTGTCCCAGGGAAGTCTCCGTCCTCCACCCCTCCTCCCTGCTCTGCTCTAAAACCAGTCGTGCCCTCTCCTGAAGCACAAACCAGCTGGCCCTTGTGCTGGGAGGACGGGGAGGAGAAGGTGACTCATTCCATGGAGTCACTGCGGGGTATTGGGATCTGGGCTCCCTTAGGCCAAGGACACTGTGGTAGTGGGTTGGAGGGAGGCACAGGAAGCTACTCTGAGACACTTTTCTCACACCTGTTCCTCCCCAGCAGGCCCTGGCACCTGGAATCCTGGGTCACCACGATCCACTCTAAGGTGAGTGGGAGCAGGTGATGAGGACGGGGCCCTGAGACCCTGTGTCCCCAGTGTG
>NW_007113711.1:0-526 GCF_000164805.1 Carlito syrichta | reverse complement strand
TCCCACCCAAGTCCCGCCCGTCTCTTCGGGCCCTCGGGAGGGTGGGTCTCCTGCTCTCACCTCCCCCAGGTCTCGGCTCCACCCCCCTGAGGCTTCAGGCCGGGTGCTCCCCCACCACGCCCGGCCTGCGCGCCCGCGCCCCTCACCCTTACTGCTGAAGAGCTCGGTGAGCAGCGTGCTGGCGGCGGTGATGACGGCGGAGCAGTGGTGGGGCAGGCGGCTGAGCACGTCCACTATGAGCCGCATCTGCTGCCGTTCTTTGTCGCCCACCCACTCGGCGTTGGTCATCAGGTCCAGGTCGGCGGGCAGGTTCACGTTGCTCAAGACCTGAGTCCGCAGCGCGGGCTAAGACGCCGGCTCCCAGCCCGCCACGGGCTGCTCCCAGATTGCGGCCCTGCCCCGTGGGCCCCTCTGCTCGGACCCGCCTGCCCCGACGTCCTCGGAAGCCTCGGCGGGGAGGGGCGCCCCCTCTGCGCGCCTCCCGGACACTCCCGTCTTTCCCGCCCACCCGCCGGGGAAGCCGACG
>NW_007113710.1:0-527 GCF_000164805.1 Carlito syrichta | reverse complement strand
GCCACTGCACTCCAGTCTGGGCGACAGAGTGAGACTCCAACTCAAAAAAAAAAAAATGAATGTACCAAATTTATTGAGCTATGCTGTTGATAGACATTTAGCTTGCTTACTTGTTTTTTGTTTTGTTTGTTTTTGAGTAGGAGTCTCACTGTCACCCAGGCTGGGGAGCAGTGGCATGCTCATGGCCACTATAGCCTCTATTTGTTGGGGCTCGGGTGATCCTTCTGCTTCAGCCTTCCAAGTAGATGGGATTACAGGTGCGCGCCACAATGCCCAGCATAGTTTTTGATTTATTGTAGAGACGAAGTCTTGCCATGTTGTTCAGGCTAGTCTGGAACTGCTGAGCTCAGGCAATCCTCTTGCCTCTGTCTCCCAAAGTGTTGGGATTACAGGCGTGAGCCACTGTGCCCGGTACAATGGCTTTTTTAATGCAGCCAGGATGCTGCATATATCAGTAGTTGGCTCCTTTGTGGGGTTTTTTTTTTTTTTTGAGTTGGAGTCTCACTCTGTTACCCAGGCTGGAGTGC
>NW_007113709.1:0-526 GCF_000164805.1 Carlito syrichta | reverse complement strand
CCCGTCCCAGGTCCAGGAGCGGCCGGCCCTGCGTCTACAGAACAGGGGCAGCCCACCCCCTTGCAAGGGAGCGTGCAAAGGGCGGAGGGAGACCACAGCCCTTGTCTCTTCCAGGTGTGGGGACCCGTCCTCAGGCCCGCCCCTGCTGACACGCGCCCGGCACCAGCATCACCTCCAGGCCTGCTGGGATGCCCTCTGCCACTACGAGCAGTCGCAGGACTTGGCCCTGGCAGCCGAGGCGCTGCGCGTGGCGAGGGGACACCTGGCCTGCCTCGTGGGCGGAGGGGGCCCCGAAGAGGTTCTGGACCTCATCTTTCGGGACTTCTGCGTGGGGAAGTGAGGGGCGGCTAGGCTCGCGCGGGGCCTGCGATGCCCGGACACTCCGGGGATTCAGGCCCAGCTTGGGCCATGCTGCCCCGGCAGGACGAGCCCCCGAAGCACTGTGGCCAGGCAGCTGCCTTCCGGGGCGGGTGCTCACTAGGGAGGCGGGCTCCACGGAGGTCCCTGGGCGCCAGATGCCGGGGTT
>NW_007113708.1:0-526 GCF_000164805.1 Carlito syrichta | reverse complement strand
TTTTTTTTTTTTTTTTTTTTTTTTTTTTTTTTTTTTTTTTTTTTTTTTTTTTTTGTGAAGACAAGGTTTCACTATGTTGCCCAGTCTGGTCTCAAACTCCTGAGCTCAAGGAATCTGCTCACCTGCCTCAACCTCCCAAAATGCTGGGATTACAGGTATGAACCACCACACCCTGCCTGTTGTAAACTTTGATTTGAGCTACAGCAAAACATTCTCTTCCCAGAGGTTATACAGGAAACCAGAGAAGGTTTCCAGTCTCCATAAAGAAAACCAACCCTGCATGGAACCACCTCAGGAAAGACCACAAGAGTACTCATCAATGGTGAGAGAAAGTCTGACAATAAACTCAGATTTCTCTAAGCAGGAATGATTTGGAAGAAGTCTTTCAAAAAGGCATTGTGCTCTGGTGAAAAAGCTTTGATTCTGATTCAGAGAAAACTGACATGCTCTGGGGTTTTTTTTGTTTTTGTTTTTTTTTGTTTTTTTGAGTTGGAGTCTCACTCTGTCGCCCAGACTGGAGTGCAGT
>NW_007113707.1:0-526 GCF_000164805.1 Carlito syrichta | reverse complement strand
TCCACTCACCTCAGCCTCCCAAAGGCGCAGGATTACAGGCTGAGCCACCGAACCCGGCTAAGCCTTCGACTTTTATTTGTATTCTAAAAAACATCAGCGAGATACAGATAAACATAGAGGATGTCACCTGCAGTATTTGGGAAAGCGAATCAGTGCAGTATGTCTAATTGAAACTAAATTAACAGTGTGGATGAGTGGTTTCCTGTTTAAATTGATATACAAAATAGTTCCTATTTTTTAGGTATATGTGATTTTTTTTTTTTTTGAGGCGGGTTCTCACTCTGTCACCCAGGCTGAAGAATAGTGGCACAATCACCACAGCCTTGGCCTCCTGGGCCTCTGCAATCTTTCTGCCTCAGCCTCCTGAGTTGCTGGGACGACAGGCTACCATTCCCGGCTAATGTTTTCAGTTTTTTTGTAGCGAGGTCTCATCCTGTTGCCCAGTCTGGTCTTGAACTCCTAGGCTCAGGCAATCCAACCACTCACCATCCCCACTCCCATCACCCCTATCCCACCCCCACCCCCG
>NW_007113706.1:0-527 GCF_000164805.1 Carlito syrichta | reverse complement strand
TGTGTTGGTCTGATGTTCCAAGAATTGCTGAGAAGGAGGGGGTTTTGGTCAGCCAGGAGTTACCACTGATATATTTGGATTCCTTTCTCATACTTTTCTGGCCACACAATTTTTCCTGAAGTTGGATTAGGGTAGGGGTTGGGGCGCCTAGGACTGAGCAATAGTCAGGTCCCTCTGAAGTTTGTGCTTTCAGAATATTCCCTCTGGTCACAATTAACCCTTGAGTACTTGATCTACCAGTCCCAGGAATTGGATTTGTTGGTCCATGGTGAGCAAGTCAGAGCACTTTCCTGTCCTGCCTTCAAGATGGTGGTGTGGGCCTCTCTTGTCCTCTTCCAAGAGACTTTGCCTCTGGAGTCCCTGCTCAGTCCCTGCTTCCAGTGTACAGCCAGGTGCTGAAGTGGTGAGGCAAACTTGCAGTTGTTAGTGTCTCCTGCTGCAATGGCGAGGCAGAGCCTTGGGTGGTAGTTTTTCCCTGCTGCTTCTTCACAGGAAAACTTTTGTCTCTTAAAAAATAAATGGTGGTC
>NW_007113705.1:0-527 GCF_000164805.1 Carlito syrichta | reverse complement strand
GGCCGGGCACGGCGGCTCACGCCGGTCATTCCAGCACTTTGGGAGGCCGAGGCGGAAGGGAGTTCGAGACCAGCCTGGGCAACACAGAGAACTCGTCTCTACAAAAAAATTTAAAAACTACTTTTATTTTATTTATTTGTTGAGTTGGGGGTCTCACCCTGTCGCCGAGGCTGGAGTGCGGTGGCACACTCATGGCCACTGCAGCTTCCACCTGCTCTGCTCAGGGGATCCTTCTGTCTCAGCCTTCCAAGACACTGGAACTACAGGCATGCGCCACCACCCCCAGCTAGTATTTTGATTTACTGTAGAGACGCGGTCTCTAACCCACAGGCTCAGGCAGTCCTCTCGCCTCTGCCTCCCGAAGTGCTGGGATTACAGGTGTGAGCCTCCAAGCCCAGCAAAAGTAGTCGTTTTTATCATTGCTATCTCATTTCAGTAGGGAACTGATTTTTTTTTTTTAATTTGTAATAGAGACAGAGTCTATGTTGCCCAGGCTCCTCTCTTTTTTTTTTTTTTTTTTTTTTTTT
>NW_007113704.1:0-527 GCF_000164805.1 Carlito syrichta | reverse complement strand
GGCGTCCCCCCCCCCCGAGGCGCCGTGGGGCGGGCAGCGCCCTGACGGCCCTGCCTCCCCCAGGTGGCCAACATCCTGCTCAACGGCGTGAAGTACGAGAGCGAGCTGACGGGCTCCGGCGAGCGGGCCTTGCAGCCGCTGTCCGTGCGGCGCCTCTGCGCCACCATCTGCAACATGCCCAAGGCCCTGCGCGCGCTCTGCGTCAACCACTTCCTGGGTGAGCTCACGGAGCGACCTCCGTCCCGGTCCCTGGCTCTCCCCCTCCGCGTCCCAGGTCGCCCTGAGGCCTCATCTCCGGGCATCTCATGCCTCGGATGCCACCTGGGCGGACTCTGGCGGGTGGCCCCCTGGAGGGATCTGGGCAGCCCCGCGCGAGCCAGGTGTTCGGCGGGGAGGCAGGAGGCCCGCCACTCCCTGCAGACCCTGCACAGGCCAAACGCTTCCTGGGAGCCCTTGGGCGGCGGCCCATGCTCCCCCAGGTCCTGCCCGTCCCGCAGCACAGGCCTCACACCCACCCGCCTGTCTCT
>NW_007113703.1:0-528 GCF_000164805.1 Carlito syrichta | reverse complement strand
GATCGCTAGAGCCTAGTAGGTCGAGGCTACAGTGGCCGGGAGCGGCCACTGTGCTCCAGTTTGGGTGATAGAGTGAGACTCCAACTCAAAAAACCCCAAAAAACAAAACAAAACAAAACAAAATTATCAGGTCAAGTAGTCTCATCAAGTAAACAGAAAAAAATTGGCAGATTTTAATTGTATATTTAATAACCTTGTCTGAATATAGACATCAAACCTACATCCAATAGAAAACATATTCCATGATAAACACCTAATAGTCAACAGTGGTCACTTTCAGAGAAGAAGGAAAAGGGAGTGTGTGGGGAACGACAGGCAAGCAACTTACACAAGGCTCCATCTTATCTACACTTGTTTAAAAGAAATTTTAAACACATATTATAAAATGTCTAGTTTTCAGGACTGCATGATAGATACATGGCTTTCTCATTAGTGTTATTTTTTTCCTCTAAGTTTCATATTTAATTTAAAAGCATATGCATACAGATTTTTATTTATATCTTTTTTTTTTTTTTGAGTTGGAGTCTC
>NW_007113702.1:0-528 GCF_000164805.1 Carlito syrichta | reverse complement strand
GCCCTGCCCACCTGCTGCAGGCCACGCTCAGCCTGCGTCCCTCTTGGCCCAGGTCTTGGGTCTTCTTTGCTTTCTCATCACGCCTTGCCCCCTCACGCCTGTGCCCGCCCGGCTGGGTGTATGGCCCACGGCTGACCCTGCTGGCCCAGCCCTGGCTCACTCTACCCTGGTGCATCTGGCTGTGCTACCTCCTGGAAGCCAAGGATTCTGGGCCACGTGACTGTACCCACCCGGGCCCACGACCCACCTTATCTGCCCTGAGTTTTGGGTCCCTGGACCTGAGACCCAGCCCAGCCCGGTCAGGTCCTTCTTCTAGGGTGGCCCCAAGTGAGGGTGGGGACCCCAGGGGTACAGGTGGCGTTCTTGGAGGCCCCTGGGGAGGAGGCCAGAGCCGGGCGGGAAAGGCGGGCTCTCCCGTGCTTCGTCCTGGAGCTCTGTAGAGTCGGCTTCCTCGGCGTGTGAAGGTCACATGTCAGGGCAGGAGCAGGACGGGGAGGTCGAGGGAGCCCAGGGGCAGGCTGAGACCTG
>NW_007113701.1:0-529 GCF_000164805.1 Carlito syrichta | reverse complement strand
TGGCCGGGAGCGGCCACTGCACTCTAGTCTGGGTGACGGAATAAGACTCCAACTCAAAAAAAAAAAAGAGAGAGATGGAAGAGAGGCTGATTGGACCGAACAAGCTCATACTGAGAAGGGACACTCACAGAGCACTCCTCGTGTGCTAAGGGCCATTAGGAGCCTCCACTGATTCACGGTTCACCACCACCCTTGAGGGGGAGATGCTGGGAACGCTCCGTTTTTGAATATGAAGAAACTGAGGCATTAGGAAACGGGGCTAATGGGACACTTGGAGGAGGCAGAGCGAGAGACCCACAGAGGGCCTGGAGAAGGGGCTGATGGGTGCACAGGCAGACGGAGGCAGAGAGGGGAATGTGAGGGGCACTCCTCTCCTCGGCCAGGGCCTGGGGCAAAGAGACGTTTTTTGTTGCAATATTGGTGGAAGCCAGGAGAAAATAAGTGAATAGAACAGCATGATGATGATGATGATGGATATATAATAACAAAGCCAGCTCGGATGATGTGTCTTTTTTTTTTTTTTTTTTTT
>NW_007113700.1:0-529 GCF_000164805.1 Carlito syrichta | reverse complement strand
GGGGGGCGGCAGAGGACCCTGGCGGCGTGGGGGTGGGGCTTCCTGGGAGGGAGAGAAACCGCCTCCCGGGGGCACCTACTGTGTGTGGGGCGCACAGTGGGTCTTCAGCGCGAAGGCGGGGCTCGTTGCCATGACTTCACGGCCTCCCCGGGGCTCTTCCCGGGCCTCCCCACCCCCACCTGGGCGGCTGGTCTTCTGGGCTTTGCTTAGGGGTCCCCCCCCCAGAGGCCCAGGGTGTGGCTGGCAGGTGGCTTGTGTTCCTGGAGAGGGTGTGGGTCGCGTGCCTGCAGGTCGAGTTGGTTTCCAGGGCGGGACGGGCAGTGGTCCTGGCGGGCGGGGTGCCAGCCCGGCGGGGTGCCCTCGCCCAGGACGCAGCCTCGGTGTGCTCGTCTGTGAGATGGGGGCTTTCCTCGGCCTGGGTCTCCGGGCCCTCGGGCAGGAGGGTCTCGGACGATACTTGGGGGAACAGGCCCAGGGAGGCCCTGGGGAGAGGCCCCCAGGCGACCGGGGACCTGGGCCACCTGAGGCC
>NW_007113699.1:0-529 GCF_000164805.1 Carlito syrichta | reverse complement strand
AGGGTCTCTGCAGAGGCTGTCCTCGGCCTGGGGGCGGAGGTGCTGGTAGAAGACATCTCCCGCCGCTGAGAGCTGGAAGAGCAGCAGGTCCGGCGTGGGTGCCGAGGATGGGATGGCAGTGGCCAGGCCTGGGGACAGGAGGGACAGTGACCTGCAAGGCCTGGTGGGGGGCAGAGGGATTCCCACTGCAGCCCTTGTCCCCTGCCCCAGCACACCTATGGTTGGAGCTGCCAGACGCTCCTGCAGCCGGCACTGGCTCTTGGGCTCCAGCAGGGGAAACGCGGAGAGGGAGTCGGTCCTGGAAGGAAGAGCCTGGGGTGGCCCCGCCAGCCGGGGTGCAGATGCCCCCTCTCCTGAGGAAGGACAGACAGCTGAGGCCCCGCCCCCTCCCCATACATCCCGCCCACCTCCCCCACACTCCCCAACCGAGTCACCCAGGCCCTCACCCGCGATAGGCAGCAGCTGCAGCTGCCCACCGTGGCCTCCCAGGAGCAGGGACTGCGTGCAGCCAGGCCGGGGCAGGGGCAGT
>NW_007113698.1:0-529 GCF_000164805.1 Carlito syrichta | reverse complement strand
TCCAGTCTGGGCGACAGAGAGAGACTCCAACTCAAAAAAAAAAATCGTTTTTGTTTTGAGTTGGAGTTCACTCCATTGTCCAGACTGGAGTGCAGTGACACACTCATGGCCACCCCAGCGTTGACCCGCTGGGCTCAGGTGATCCTCCCACCTCAGTCTTCTAAGTAGCCAAAACTACAGGCGCGCTTTACTAAGCAGGGCTAATTTTTAAATTTTTATTATAGAGATGAGGTCACGCCAAGTTGCCCAGGCTGTTCTCGAACCCATGAGCTCAGACAATCCCCTCACCTCGGCCTCCCAAAGTGCTGGGATTACAGGCTTGAGGCACCGTGCTCAGCAGAAAAATCTTTTTTTAAAAAAATATTGAAAAATATGAAAAACAGGCAAGGGCAGGGTTTGATTATTCCTATCTTAAACAATTAAAATATATATTTGAATAAAAACAAAATCACAAGCCGGGCTCGGTGGCAAAGCCTGTAATCCTGCACCTTTGGGAGGCTGAGGTGAGTGGATTGCCTGAGCCCGCGGG
>NW_007113697.1:0-530 GCF_000164805.1 Carlito syrichta | reverse complement strand
GGGCCTACGTCGCGCCGGGGCCGCCGACCCCCTCCCCCGATGCGCGCGGCCTCCTGGCACCGCACGCGTCCTCCCGGCGGCCACTCGCGGGGAAAGGCGTCTTCCGTAGCCTGGCCTCGCGCTCACCCGCAGAGAGCTCCCAGCCCAAGCTTTTCGGTCGTTCCTAGACCTGCTCTGCAGAACTCCCTAAAGCGCTCCGGGGGATGCAGAGAATCTTTCCGTCTACCCCTCTTTCCTGCCTAGGGGCCATCTTCAAACACCCGTATCTACATGTGGACTCAGGTTTCCAATAAAAGGTGTCCAGCCGTCAGTTCCTTCCTTCTCCCTACTGACATGCACATAACGTTCTGTTTTCTAGAAAACACCCTGACAAGTTACTGCACAATGACTGCATAGCAGTCAAAGTTGTTTCCACATTGATTTTTTTTTTTTGAGTTGGAGTCTCACTCTGTCGCCCAGGCTGGAGGGCAATGGCACGCTCACGGCCACTGCAGCCTCGACCTGCTGGGCTCCGGCGATCCTTCCGCCTC
>NW_007113696.1:0-530 GCF_000164805.1 Carlito syrichta | reverse complement strand
CACTCAAGTCTGGGCGACAGAGTGAGACTCCAACTCAAAAAAAAAAAAAAATTACCTCTAGCCAGGCTCAGTGGCTCAACCTGTAATTTCAACACTTTGGGAGGCTGAGGTGAGTGGATTGGCTGAACCTGGAGGTTCAAACCCCACCTGGGCAACTCGGCGAGACCTCATCTCCACAATGAATCAAAAATTAGCCGGGCGTGGTAGCGCACGTCTGTAGTTCCGGCTACTTGGAAGGCTGAGGCGGAAGGACTGCCAGAGACCAGTAGGTCAAGGCTGCAGTGGCCAGGAGCGGCCACTGCACTGCATTGCACTCCAGTCTGAGTGACAGAGTGAGACTTCAACTCAAAAAAAAAATTACCTCCTTACAAAGTATACATAAAGTTATTAGAATAGTACCTGGCACACATAAGCTCTTTATGTTAAGTGTTTGCTATTATTATTGTTATTGTTAATAATATCATTTTGGGTGCAGTGGCTCATGCCTGAAATTCCAGCACTTTGGGAGGCTGAGGTGGGAGGATTGCTTG
>NW_007113695.1:0-530 GCF_000164805.1 Carlito syrichta | reverse complement strand
TATTCCTTTCTATTGCATTGCTGTCCATTCCATTCCATTCCATTACTATTCATTGCTCTCCATTCCATTCCATTCTATTACGGTCTATTCCATTTCATTCTTCTACATTACATTCCATTCATCTCCATTCTATTCTTCTCCGCTGAATTCCATTCCATTGGATTCCATTCCATTCTTCTCCATTCCATTTTTTTAATTATATTCCATTTCATTCCATTCCTTTCTATTCCTTTCCATTCCATTTCTCTCCTTTCCATTCCACTCCACTCCATGCCATTTTATACCTTTACATTCCATTCCATTCCATACCATACCTCTCCATTCCATTCCTCTCCATTCCATTCCATTCCATTTCTATTTCTCTCCATTCCATTATATTTCATTTAATTCCATTCCTCTCCATTCTATTCAGTGCCACTCCATTTCATCCCATTCCATTTATATGCATCCCATTCCATTCCTCGCCACTCTGTTCAATTCCATTCCATTCCATTCCATTCCATTCCATTCCATTCCATTCCATTCCATTC
>NW_007113694.1:0-530 GCF_000164805.1 Carlito syrichta | reverse complement strand
GCAGGTCGAGGCGGTGGTGGCCGGGAGCGGCCACTGCACTCCAGTCTGGGCGACAGAGTGAGACTCCAACTCAAAAAACAAACCAAAAAAAAAACCATCCCCTTCTCTCCCTATTCATCAGCTAAGGGGACACTTGCCGAGACAGAACTGGCCACTTGATTTTACCCATATGCCCAAGTACAAGAAATATAAATATCTGTTAACCTTCATTGATACCTTTCTGGGCTGGCTGTAGGCCCTTCCCACCACCTCAGAAAAAGCCTCGGAGGTTACACAGACCCTAATAAATGATATAATTCCTTGTTTTGGACTTCCTATTTTCTTATAAAGTGACAATGGTATGGCCTTTACCTCCCAGATAACACAGCAGGTTTCAGAGGCTCTCGGCATAGACTTTAAACTCCACCTAGCCTATCATCCTCGGCCTTCAAGGAAAGTGGAAAAGGTTCATTCCGCTCTTAAACAACATCTAACTAAGTTACCTATGGAATTTAAACAGAGATGGCCATAACTTTTTTTTTTTTTTTTTG
>NW_007113693.1:0-530 GCF_000164805.1 Carlito syrichta | reverse complement strand
CGCCGGAGCCCAGCGGGTCGAGGCTGTGGTGGCCGGGAGCGGCCACTGCACTCCAGTCTGGCGACAGAGTGAGACTCCAACTCAAAAAAATATAAATATTGGAGACGTTTTCCTTACCCACAATCCCTGCTGAAGAGGGGTCAGCCTAGTAGCTGTCTTTGAAACATGTGACCCACCTTAACAAAACAGATCAGACCAGGAGAGGAAACCTGAACCAAGATCTGCCAGTGAGGTGACCTGGATTAGTATATGAAATTAGAATATTGAGAGATGGAGCTGGTGAGCCGCCCGGGGCTGAGCAGTGGGTTCATGGTGGCTCGAGAGTAGTGGTGGGCATTTGGGGTCATGTGTGAGCTGATAAGTAGGGAGAGGGAAACGGCGTGCAGAGAGAAGGAAGAGGATAGAGTAGACAGGTGGTGTCTTAGTCTGTGCTGCTGTAACAAAATACCACACACTGGGTAATATATATATGTATGTATATATATATATATATATATATATATATATTTTTTTTTTTTTTTTTTTTTTGG
>NW_007113692.1:0-530 GCF_000164805.1 Carlito syrichta | reverse complement strand
TGCGGCGAATCTCCCTGCGGGTCTCCGAGGGGATCTTCCTGGAGACCCGGGCCGTGTTGGACCCAGACAGCAGTGAGGGGTGAGGACTTGTGCACCCTCTTAATTTTTTTTTTTTTTTGACTGCTGGCGTACAGCGATGTGATCACAACTCCCCACAGCCTCAACTTTCTGAGCTCAGGTGATCTTTCCACCTATGCCTTCCAAGTAGCTGGGACTACAGATGCCCATCCCCATGCCCAGCTAATTTTTAAATTTTTTGTAGAAGTCGTATCTTACTATGTTGCCCATGCTGGGCTCAAACTCCTGGACTCAAGTGATCCACCTCGGCCTCTCAAAGTGCTGAGCCCCCGGCCTGGCTCAAAACTCTCCTCTCCTCTCCCAGTTCCCTTGTCTTCAGCCCCATCCCCTACTCAGTGAGGAAAGGCCACAACCTCCCCTTCCCTGTGGTTTAGGGTCAGAATTTCCTGTGCTGGGCTTTTTTTTTTTTTTTTTTTGAGTTGGAGTATCAGTCTTTCGCCCAGACTGGAGTG
>NW_007113691.1:0-530 GCF_000164805.1 Carlito syrichta | reverse complement strand
AGTCAGCTGGCTAACTGGGAAGCTAGCTAGTCAAGTCAGCTATATATGTCAGTGAGCTAGCTAGTTAGGTCAGGTAGTTAAGTCAACTAGCTACATGATAGCTAGCTAGGTAGCTAGCCAGTAAAATCAGCTAGTTGTGTCAGCTGGCTAGGTAGGTAGCTGACTTGTTAACTCAGTTAGTTAAGTCAACAGCCTAGTTAGCTAAGTCAGTTAGTTAAATCAGCTGGTTAGCAAGCTGCCTAAAAGAATAGCTAGCTAGATAATTCTGCTGGCTAGCCAACTGGCTACTTCTTTGCATCAGCTAGTTAAGTCAGCTGGCAAGCCAGCATTATACATTGGTAGCTAACAAGTTAAGTAAGCTGGCTAGCAACCTGGCTATCTTGTGATGTCAGCTAGTTAAGTCAGATGGCTAGCCAGCTGGATAACATTTTAAGTCACCTAGCTGAGTCAACTGGCTAGCCAGCTCTTTGGTGGTTAAGTCAGCTAGTTAATTTAAGCGACCAGCCATCTGGCTAGCTATGTAGCCAGCT
>NW_007113690.1:0-530 GCF_000164805.1 Carlito syrichta | reverse complement strand
TGAGCAGTGGAAAAAGCGTCTCGATAGGTGTGTTGCATCAAATGGAAAGTACTTTGAAGGTGACTGAAGTTTAAACGTGTAAGAATAAATCCACAATTTTTAATAAATAAATTTATCCCCCTTATATAACACACTATGAAGAGTCAGAAACATTTTGCTGCCATTGCCAATTTGGTAGTCTCCTCATATAGTGTTCAGGGCCAAAGAATCCAATGAGTCAATCAATTCTGAAACAATCAACCTAAAAATCTAAAGCTTGAGTATTTGGAATATTTAATGTATACAAAATCATCACAGTAGTGGCTCTGTTTCATATTTTTAAAATCCACTTATTTTGTCTCCAAAAAACTCAAAAGAATTTTGAAATAATAATTTAGTATTAAGAATAAATTACAAGAACCAACATAATGTGTCTTTGAATATCAGTGATTTATTTATATTAAAATTTGTCTAAGACAAAGGAGAAAATATAATAAGGCGTGGTACATTATTACACAAAAGATAATTTTTTTTTTTTTTTTTGAGTTGGA
>NW_007113689.1:0-531 GCF_000164805.1 Carlito syrichta | reverse complement strand
GTGAGATGGGACGGCCCTGCCCACCCGGAGTCTGCTGATGGAGCGGGCCGTTCCCCACAGCGGGGTCGATCCTCCAGCCCCGGGCCGGCACCGCGTCCCAGCTCACTTAACTCTGACAACCCGTGGGGACGGTGCCATGGTGACAGGACAGGAAACTGAGGCCCCAAGGGGCAGGCGGCCTGCACCAAGCCACCGGCCAGCTGGGAGGGCAGCTGGGCAGGGCCCAAGAGAGATGCAGGGGGTCCCAGGCAGGGACATTCTGGCGAAGTGGTTGACACCATCACGATGGGCTACGGGGCCCTCCCAAGGTGGGGACATGGGACACCCCTCGGGAGGCATGAGGTGATGGCGGCGGCCTCGGTGATGGAGACTCGTGCGCTCCGGACTGGACAGACAGACTTGGCCACGAGTGCATGCGGGGTGAGACACGGCCCCTGGGCGCTGACATTGCTGTTCCCAGACCGTTGCCTGTCCAGACCCCGAGGCTTCTGTCCCCCTCAAACCCAGGTGGGGGCCCAGTGTCTGCAGCGT
>NW_007113688.1:0-531 GCF_000164805.1 Carlito syrichta | reverse complement strand
GGCTGGTGTCCCTGCAGAGCACAGAGAGGGCGCGTCCTGGGAGGTGTTCTGGTCCTGAGCCCACCCATCCTCTCTAGCGCTGTCTCAGAAGGAAAGCAGGGCCCTGGGCCGAAATGGAATCCCTGGGCCGCAGGCCCTCGATGCCGAGACCCTGTGTGAGGAGCTCTGGCTGACACCTGAACTTGGGAGCACAATGGCCCTTTGTCCTGCTGGCCCCACCCAGGGAGGCCTCTGGGCTGCTAGGGCTGGGGGCTGGGTCCCCTCAGGCCAGCTCTGCCACTGGCCACCAGTATAGGGGTGGCTTTAGCTGCCCCGCCCAGACCGGGCCTGGTCAGGCCTTGTGAGTGGTGGCCATGCAGCCAGACCCCTGATCCCAGAGGAGTGCCCCTTTCTGCCCACCCTTTCAGGACAACCCCACAGGTGGGTTGGGCCAGAACCCTTGTCTGAACACCAGTTTCCAGTGACTCTGAAGTCGAGTGCAGCCCCAGCTCGTTCCCCCTGGGTCTGCCACAGCCGGCATCTGAAGGGAGG
>NW_007113687.1:0-531 GCF_000164805.1 Carlito syrichta | reverse complement strand
GGGGGGCGGGGGAGGGGAGAGGAAAAATGGGGTCTCCGATGCACACACAGCCACGCCGGGAGAAGGGGACCCAGGTGGGGGGATGGGGAACGAGCCGGTTCTCAGGGTCCTGGCAGATGGCCTGAGGGGGGGAGACTGAGGTTGGGGCGAGGGCAGAGGAGAGAAGAGACCGGGTCAAGGATCGGGAAGGCCCCCGCACCTGGGCGAGGACAACGGAAAGAGGTGGCGGGGATGGGCTCAGGGAAGGGACCGCGGGAACAGCCGAGGGACCCGGTTGCCAGGGCTCCGGGTGAAGCGGGAACAGCGCCTCTGGGTCACGGTAGTTGGAGATGGAGTCTTCGCGACCCGCGAGTGGGCACGATGCCACTCCGTGGACCCCGGCGCTTGGCAGAGCGGGAGGAGGTAACCGCGGCGGGGACGGGAGAGACGCGGGGTGCCGGACTGTGGGCGGAGGAGAGCCCAGGATCCCAAGCGGGTAGGGGCGATCGAGGAGTCGGGAAGCCGGGTCTGGGGTGTGTATTGGGGGGGGGG
>NW_007113686.1:0-531 GCF_000164805.1 Carlito syrichta | reverse complement strand
TGGTAGAGGGGTGAGCAGGGGGTCCAGGGAGGACAGCAGAGGAGCAACGGGCCACAGAGGCTCAGCCCCCACCCTCCTCCCCTTGAGTCTCCATCTCCCTTCCCTGTGTTTGGGGGCCTCACCTCTTCTTCAACAGGCCGCTGAAGTCCAGTTCACCCATGTTTTCTGACTTCCCTTCCCTGTGGCCGCCGAAAGGGGGGTGTGAGTCCCGCTGAGGCCCTGAACCTGCAGACTCATCCTGGGGCCCCCACTCCTTGCCTTCCCCTAGCCTCCCTTCTTCCCCTCCCAAGGAGGAGCCCCCTGTGGTCCTTGGCACCAGGAAGACCCCCTCTCCCCAGGGTCCAAGGTCACTTACGATCGCTTGAAGCTTTCCAGACTCTGCCCAGAGGCGTCCTGACGGGGCGCTGAGGAGAAGGGATGGGAAAGGGAAGGTGAGCTGGAGGCAGGGCTGACCAGGCGCACGCCACCACACCCAGCTAGTTTTTTGATTTATTGTAGAGACAAGGTCTTGCCAAGTTGCCCAGGCTGGTC
>NW_007113685.1:0-531 GCF_000164805.1 Carlito syrichta | reverse complement strand
GACTACCACAAAGGTGAGCCCGCCCCCGGGACCGCAGGACCCCCCAGGGCCGGCGGGCGGGCGCTGTGCGTGGAGACACGCCCCGACATCGCCTCCCGCCCCTCTTCCCCGCCCCCTGCAGTGGACGAGGAGTTTGAGACGGTCTCCACGCAGCTGCTGAAACGCACCCAGGCCATGCTCAATAAATACCGGCTCTTGCTCTTGGAAGAGTCCCGGGTAGGGCTGGGGTCCGCCCCTCCCCGCCAGATCCCACCTCTCCCTGGCAGGGGGGCCTCCGCGCCTCGGGAGGGAGGTGGAGAAGGAGGCGGACGGTCGTCGCAAGCAGCCCGGTTGGGAACTGCGGCCCGTGTGGCCCCCCACCCCGTTCCCTCGGACATCTCTCCTCTCCTGCCCCCCCAGAGGGTGAGCCCCTCAGCAGAGATGGTGATGATCGACCGCATGTTCATTCAGGAGGAGAAGACCACCCTTGCCTTGGATAAACAGCTGGCCAAGGAGAAGCCGGGTGAGCGGGGCGGGGCGGGGCGGGGCGGG
>NW_007113684.1:0-532 GCF_000164805.1 Carlito syrichta | reverse complement strand
GGGTGGGAGGGAGGGGCCGCTGAAAGTCCCCTGGTGCTGGGGCCCTGCGCAGGCCTCACCCTGTCACGCCAGAGCAGAGCTGCCGACACAGACCTAGGGGCTGGCCAGGACGAAAGTGTCTGTTGACTGCCCGGCCCTGGACAGAGAACGAGCCCGCCCTCGGGTGTGAGGATAGGATGTGTGGTCCTCAGAGGCCACCGAGGACGGTGCCTGGCATGACATCAGCGCTGACGGAGTGACGGCATCCATCGTTGTTATTTTGTTCCGCTCGCCGTTCTGGTCAAGGAGGAATGGTTTGCAGAAAGTTACAGAGCTTCGTAGGGGGGACTCGAACTCGGGTGTTTGGGCCGAACCTCTTGCCCCGTGGCAGTCGCTGGCGGGAGGGATGTGGTGTCCGGTCCCGGGGCACCGGCAGAGCAGGGCGAGCAGGGCACAGGGGCCCGGGCCCGCGGAGACGGGGGCTGGCCGGCGGCAGGGCAGGAGCGCGGCCTTCGCCTTCCCGCAGGTGGGGCGACGGGAGGCCTGCGCAGGG
>NW_007113683.1:0-532 GCF_000164805.1 Carlito syrichta | reverse complement strand
GGGGAGGGGGTTAGAGGGGTGGGAGGGTGTGTGCAGTCAAACCTCACTGCCATGTGAATCTGTATGTGCAGGCACTCCCCAGTGCTAGCATCACCACCTCAGCTTCACCTCAGATCATCAGGCGATAGACTGTCATAAGAAGTGCAACTTAGATCCCTCGCATGCGCCGTTCATGATAGGGTTCCCACTCCTATGAGAATCTGAGGCTGCTGCTGATCTGACAGAAGGCAGAGCTCAGGTGGTCATGCAAGTGATGGGCAGTGGGGCTGTAACAGACTAAGCTTCCCTTGTTTGCTGCTGCTCACCTTCTGCTGGGTGGCCCCATTCCTCACAGGCCACAGACAGGTACCAATACTGGTCTGTGGCCCAGGGGTTGGGACCCCTGTGTTAAGGGATTGCTATCTAGAATATGTAAAGAAATCCAGCCGGGCTTGGTGGCTCAGCCTGTCATCCCACGCTTTGGGAGGCTGAGGTGAGTGGATTACCTGAGCCCGTGGGTTCGAGACCTGCCTAGGCAACTTGGTGAGACCTC
>NW_007113682.1:0-532 GCF_000164805.1 Carlito syrichta | reverse complement strand
GGGGCTGGGCGGGGCTCGGGGTGGGTGGGAGGTGTCTCCCAACCTTCCACGGTGACAGGACTCCTGCTTGCGACACAGTGTAACTACCTGGTGCCCGCGGGCCTCGTGGTGCTCATCTTTCTGGCGTTCCAGCAGAAGGCATACGTGGCCCCTGGCAACCTGCCTGCCCTCCTGCTGTTGCTGCTGCTGTATGGGTGAGGCCCCCGTCCCTCTGGGCCGGCTCTGACCCCCCCGACGGCCCCCGCCCCCCAGGGCTGTTGAGGGAGCTAGAACTCGGCCATGGCCCCCGAAATGAGGATACGGGGGTCTGAGGTGGCCCGGTGAGCGATCTCATTCGGGACTGGGCCAAGGTGGCCTTAAAAGCTCATCTTAAGCTGGGCTCGGTGGCTCAGCCTGTCATCCCGTGCCTTGGGAGGCTGAGGTGAGTGGATGATGGCCTGAGCCCGCGGTTTCGAGACCCGCCCGGACAACGTGGCGAGACCTCATTTCTACAATAAATCAAAAATTAGCCGGGCGTGGTAGCGCGCACCTG
>NW_007113681.1:1415-6756 GCF_000164805.1 Carlito syrichta | reverse complement strand
CGCGCCCGAGGTGGTCGCGGGGGCTGTCCCCGCCCGACCTGCGCACGGAGTGGTTACCCCTGGGGCTTTGGGTCGTGGCCAGCGACTCCCGGACCTCGCTCCGAAGGCAGTTTCTTCGTCCGGGGAAGCCTCGGGGATGGGCGTGTCCAAGAGCCGCCCGCGGAAGGTGCTCGGAGATCGCAAATCCCCCCGGCCCGAGTGGGACAAGCTCGGCCGAGCGTGTGGCTTGGGGCGTGAGGAAATCGTCCCGCAAGGGATTGCCTTTGCCAGCTTTCTAGCCACAGGCGACGCCCGGGCAGGCCATCGCTCTGCCCTTTCTTGGGCCACCCTGCTGCCTTTCTTACTTAGCTCATTCCTGACTCAACAGCCCAGAGAGGCTTGCGGGGCAGAGGTGACTCTGCCCATGTCCCAGGTGAGGAGGCGGAGGCTGTTCAGGGCTGCTGTGGCCCGGACTGGGACTGGGGCCTCAAGCTGGGCTGGTCAGGAATGTGGGGCTTCCTCGTGGCCTCTGCCCCGCCTGCCTCCGGGTCAGTTGATCAGAAACCGCCGGGGGGCAAAAGGTGCCTCTTTCCCTGCTGTGGGTGGGTGTGTGTCGCCGGGCGTCTCTGCTGGGTCACCCTAACTGCTAATGTGGTGTCTCTTTCTTGTTTTACAGCCAAGAAAGGGAAGGGAAAGGACTAGAGGCCAGGCCAGGATGTCGAGAAGCCCCCCTGGCTTCACGTGGGGCCCGGCCCACACCCTCCCTCCCTCAGGCCCGAGATATTGCCCACCAGTGCCTTCTGTCTACTCTTAGCTTTATCAATCATGCCCTGCCTCCCTGCTTCCCCAGCCCCACCCCTAAGTGCCCAAAGTTGGAGGGACAAGGGGTTCTGGGAAGCTGGAGCCTCTCCCCAGGGGGATTTGACTCTCAGGACCCCCCTCCTGTTCTTCCCCACAATGATATTACTAAGAAACAAATAAAATAAACGTGACTTTTTTTTCCCAGTAAAAGCTTTTTTTCTTTTTTAATATATAAAAGCCCCTTCCCAGGGAGTTTGCTGTGGACATTTTGTTTAGGGGTGGGAAGGTGGGGAGGAGGACCAGGCTGGAGGGGCTGGTGGACTTACGGGGCCGGAAGCTTGGTGGGGAGTGCTCCCTAGAACTCATGGGAAAAGCAGAACACTTAGGAAAATTACTTCCAGGGTGGCTTGAAAGGCCGCCCCCGTGAAGGCCCCTAAGCCGTTCGGTCCTCATCTCCCAGGGACCTCAACCAGGACGACTCACTAGGATTGCCATGCCTGTCTCAGTCTCACCCAGTCAAAGGTCTTCCGGCCCACCCATCAGGGCTGCTCTACGCCCTGGCGTGAGCAGACAGGGAAGCTGCCTGCCTGCCTCACTGCTCGGCCCCTGCTGTCACCGCAGCCTGAACGCATTTACCCCGGTCCTCTTGCCTTTGGGACCCAGGCCTTCTTCCCCATGCAGGGCCAAGGGGGAGGGCACATGAGGACGCTGCCCACCGCAGCCCCACCTGGCTCAGCCTCCTGGGGGGCAGTCTTCTGAGCAAGGCGGACGCTCTTGGCTCAGCCTGGGACAGCAGGAGGCTAGGCCTTAGTTCCTGAGTGAGTCTCCGCCCTCCCGGCTGCCCCATCCTGATGTGACAGAGGCAGTGCTGGGGGGGGGGGGGGCCGCAGGGCCCACAGCCGGGCTTCCGCGTGCCCACCCAGGCACCCGCCACCCAGAGCTGGCCGAGGAGCTGCAGCGAGAGGCGATTTCTGCCCCTGGAGAGGGATGTGGGGAGAGGGGCTGAGCCTACATGCGGGGTGCGGGGGCAGAAAGCACCAGTTCCAGCAGGATGGGGGACCACGCCCTTCCCGAGCCTCCTTCCCAAGCACTGGCTCCTCTGCCTCTCCCGGGGAGGTCCCGGGCTTCGGCTCCCCCCTCCGGATGGCCGTCGTCTCGGCTATGCTGTTGACCAGTCACAGTGGGGCAGGCACCCGCCCAGGCCAGGGTCCCCTGCCGCCCAGCCCCTGAGCGGGGGGACGCAGAGACGGGCCGGGCGGCCCCAGTCCAGACGTCCCTAGGTCAAACCCCAGCCCTGGCCTCTCCCAAGCCTCAAGGCGTCCCGGAGACCAGTTCTGTTTGGCAGACGAGAGCACAGAACGGTGCCTCCAGCTCTTGCCCGCAGCAGGTGAGCCATCCCCTGGCACACACAGGCGACGCCAGCACCTCCGGGGTGCCCCACCTGCCTACCTGGCAGTGCCGATGTTCCTGTACTGGCACAGCAGCAGGTGCCGGAAGGTCTTTTTAAAGGTGGCGTTGCACAGCGCATAGCAGGCAGGGTTGATGGTGCTGTTGACGTAGCAGAGCCAGTAGCCGATGGACCACACCGTGTCGGGAATGCAGCTCTGGCAGAAGGTGTTCACCAGAACCATGACGTTGTAGGGCGTCCAGGTGAGGATGAAGGCCAGCAGGATGGCAAAGATGGTCCGTGTCACCTTGCGCTCCCGGGCCGCCATCTGCCTCTTCTTGCGCACCTGGTTGCGAGCGATGCTGGCAAACTTGCGGGCCACGTTGGCCGCGGGACGCATGCCAGCCGGCGTGGCGGGCACAATCTCGATGGCCGTCACACACTCGTTGCCCGTCTGCTTCGTCACAATCTGGATCTTGGACCATTTGGAGGCCGGGTTGAGGGCCCGCGGCTGCAGGGAAGGGGCAGCCAGGGCAGGTGTGGTGGCCTCCGTGGTGGACAGCTCCGTGAGGGGTCGTTCCTTGGTGTTCTGGGTGGCGCTGCCCGAGCTGGACTCGTTGGAAGTGTCCTTGTCGGCCACCGGGCGCGGCGGTGGCGACAGCGCCGGCGGGGGGGCCTCCTCGAGCTTCCCGTTCCGCAGCTCCTCCCGAGAGGCTTCCCCTGGCGGGGGCTTCTTGACGCTCTGCTTCACCAGGGGACTCTTGAGGAAGGCCAGCGTCTTGGCCTTCTTCTCCTTCGGGCCCTCGGGCCGGTGCTTGTGGACGCGGCTGCGGCTGGCCAGGGAGATGTGGATGTACAGCACCGTCATGATGACCACGGGCAGGTAGAAGGCAGCAATGGCCGTGCCAAAGGTCACCGCCGGGTTGGACAGAAACTGGATGAAGCACTGGTTGTCCGGCACCGTCCGCTTGCCCACCACAAACTGCCAGAACAAGATGGCGGGCGCCCAGAGCACAAAGGACAGGACCCAGGCGGCCGCGATCATCAGGCCCGCCATCTTGGTGGTCCGCCGGGCCGGGTAGGTGAGGGGCTTGGTGACGCAGAAGTAGCGGTCAAAGCTGATGATGAGAAGGTTCATGACGGAGGCGTTGCTCACCACGTAGTCCAGGGCCAGCCACAGGTCGCAGACCACGGCGCCCAGGGGCCAGTAGCCCTTGATGATGTACACGGTGTAGAGGTTCATGGAGAAGGCGCCGATGATGAGGTCGGCGCACGCCAGGCTGAAGAGGAAGTAGTTGTTGACTGTCTGCAGCTGCCTGTTGACCTTGATGGACAGCATCACCAGGATGTTGCCCACCACAGTCACCAGGCTCAGCGAGCCCGTCACCGTGGCGATGAACACCATCTCCACCGTCTCGTAGCGGTTGTGGCTTGCCGTGACCAGGCGCACGGACTGGTTGCCTGAGCTGCCATTGACCGGCGTGAAGTTGGCCATGTTGGTCAACGGCGTGGGCGGGCGGCGTCTGGGGGAGGAAGCAGAGAGAAAAGGGGTGAAGAAGCCGCTGAGGGGTGAGGCGGGGGTGAGCCGCAGTCAAGGCGACCGAGGAGCGCCAGCCGGCCGAACCCGAGGGAACTCTGGGCCACTGTCCCTCGTTTCTTCACTGACTTGACGTTACCGAGCACCCACCAGGCGCCAATGTCGGGTCTGGGCCCTGGGCTTCCAGAAGAATGAGACACACGGCCCCCACCTCATGGGGAGACACCCGAACCCGTGAAGCGCAAGAAAAGCACTAGGAAGAAGACGAGTCCGGTGACGGTGGAGGGAGGGGGTCAGAAGACGGGATGAGGACGGCCGCTTGCTGAGCCGTCAGGGAGAGCCTCACCTGCCAGGTCATCTGGGTGGTGATGAGGAGATGGCCACAGGAAGAGCTGTGGAGAATGGCCCGGCCAAGGGCAAGGGCAAGGGCCCAGAGGCATGTGCAAGGCCTAGACAGAGGCTGGTGTCCTGTGGAAGCAGTGGGGGAGGCCACGAGCGTCTGGGCTCTGGTGAGAGGTGTGCATTCGCCTGCTCAGTCCTTTTTTTTTTGAGTTGGAGTCTCACTCCGCTGCCCAGGCTAGAGTGCGGTGCGGTGCACTCCCGGCCGCCGCAGCCTCGACCTGCTGGGCTCCGGCGATCCTTCCGCCTCAGCCTTCCGAGCAGCGGGAACCACAGATGCGTGCCTTCACGCCCAGCTAAACTTTTTATTTATTGCAGAGACATGGTCTCACCAGGCTGCCCAGGCTGGTCTCTAACCCGTGAGCTCAGGCAATCCTCTTGCCTCTGCCTCCCAAAGTGCCGGTGTGAGCCACTGCACTCGGCTCACCTGCTTGGTCATTTCTTAACATTCCCAGGGGACCTGCTCGCAAGTCCCTGCAGAAGGCCCTGGAGACAAAGAGCGATACAGGAGCATATACGAGCAGCTAACATTTACTGTCCACTAAATGCCAGGCACTTTTTAAAAATATCTGTTTTTATGTTATTTTACTTATTTTAGAGATGGGGTCTTGCTGTGTTGCCCAGGCTGGTCTCGAACTCCCGGGCTCAAGCGATCCTCCTGACTCCCAAATAGCTGGGGCCACCACGAACAACAACACTGTTTATAATATTAGTTCATTTCATCCTCACAACAAACCTATGAGGTACATATTGTTATTTTTTTTTTTACTACTAACAGATGAGGAACTGAGGCACAGGGATGTTAAGTGACCTGACTGACGTTCCACAGCTCCTTGATGTCATGTTGCAACGAGGAGTATGGAGTGGGGAGGTGGGAAGAGATCGCTCGCATAACTGAGGTTGTGGCAGAAAGAGGCCAGCGAGCTCTGGGAGCCTGAGTTCCACCGGGGCAAGGCTTCCCAGAGGGCCAGAGGCAGGCAGCAGGCACGCGGCTGGGCGCCTCCAGGGTGAGGAGAGACTTACAGAAACTCAGGGAGGTGCCTGCCCCGTAAGCATCCCCTTCCGAGAGCCCTCAGCTGCAGTCCCAGGGCATGGCGCTGGGTGGGCGGGGGAGAGCAGGGGCGGCTGGGGGCTGTGCGCCCAGCCCCTAGGCCCGACGGAGCACCCGCGACGGGAAAGGACGTCCCACGGGGAGAGAAGGGCCGCCTGGGAGCCCGTGGCCAGCCGAGCGCACCCTC
>NW_007113681.1:0-532 GCF_000164805.1 Carlito syrichta | reverse complement strand
CGGCGGGTGTGGTCAGCCGGCCGCCCCAGGGAAGCGCACTCCGGCCTGGCGGGCCAGGACGCGGCCCAGCCGGGAGTAACACGCGGGGCCAGAGGTGCCAGATACGAAAGCATGGTGGCTCTCGTTTATTGAGTGTTAACCGAGTCAGGAGGCCCTCTGGGCTCTCCCCATAGATTATCTGGTTTAATCCTCACAACAGCCCGAAAAGGTAGGCGCTATTAGCACCCTCAGCTCACGGCCCTAAATACCCGCTTAGAGATGAGGATAATGGTAATTAACTCGCCCAAAGTCACCCGGTTTGCAAGTAGGCGTGGGGGTCAGGAGAGCAATCCGAGAGCGGGCTGCTTAGCTCCAAGGGGCTGCTGCCCAGAGATGGTGGCCCGCCTCTGGGGACCCCAACTGGCCCCAAGCCGCACAACGGGGTGGCCCGGAGAGGCGAGGGTGCCCTCGCGCTCCCGCTGGCTCCTCGACGGCGGCCCCAGAAGACAGGCGCCCTCCTGTCCTCCCAGACCCCGGCGGCCCGGCTGAGCCC
>NW_007113680.1:0-532 GCF_000164805.1 Carlito syrichta | reverse complement strand
TTTCTGTGATAGATCACTGAGTATGATAGACTCTAAGTCCATCCAAGTTGCTGCAAAGTCTATATGTTTGTCCTTTATGACTGCGTAATATTCCATTGTGTACATGTACCACATATTTTTTTATACAGTCCAGCTTCGATGAGCAGCATGGTTGATTTCATTCTTTTGCTATTGTGAATATAGCTTTTTGCCCACTTTTTAATGAGACTATTTTTGTTTTCCCTTCAGTATGTTTGAGTTCCTTGTAGATCCTGGATGTTAGGCCATGGTCAGGTATGCAGTTGGCAAATATTTTTTCACATTCTGTGGGTTCTCTCCCTACTCTCTTGATGGTTTCTTTTGTTTTGAGAAGCTTTTCAGTTTGATGAGATCCCAGTTGTCAATATTATCTCTCATGGCATGGTCTTTTGGGGTTTTGATCAGGAATTGTTTGCCTATTCTGATTTACATAAGGGTGTCTCCTGTGTTTTCCAAGATTCTTATAGTTTGAGGTTTTACATTTAGGTCTTTGATCCATTTGGAGTTGATTTTT
>NW_007113679.1:0-533 GCF_000164805.1 Carlito syrichta | reverse complement strand
TGTGTGTGTTTGTGTGTGTGTGTGTGTGTGTGTGTGTGTGTGTACAGGGTTGGGGCTTGCTTTTATACAGTGGTTCTGCTGATAATTTCATCTGCAGAGTTTCAGCTGGAGATTGTGTGTGCTCAAGGAAGAACTGAATGCAGAGACGTTGCAGACATGGTCTGCAAATAATGACTAACAATAACAGCAGTGCAGCAACAATGACTGCTGTGAACAGCTGTTGAATCCTCACTCCTCTTTGTGCAGCAAGAGAAGCACTTCACAAATGTCAAGTCTGTATCTATTCACTGTTATCAATTCCATGACGTAAGTAATGTTATTGTTCCTTCAGTCGCATTAGCTTCCCAATCTTGAAGAACGACACTACATCTCTAAAATAAATTTAAATATCAGCCGGGCATGGTAGCGTGTGCCTATAATTCCAGCTACTTGGAAGACTGAGGCAGAAGGATCGCCAGAGCCCAGCAGGTTGAGATGGCCGGGAGCGGCCACTGCACTCCAGTCTGGGTGACAGAGTGAGACTCCAACTCAGA
>NW_007113678.1:0-533 GCF_000164805.1 Carlito syrichta | reverse complement strand
TTTTTTTTTTTTTTTTTTTTTTTTTTTTTTTGAGTTGGAGTCTCACTCTCTCGGCCAGGCTGGAGCGCAGTAACATGCTCACAACTACTGCAGCCTTGGCCTGCTGGGCTAAGGTGATCCTTCCGCCTCAGCCTTCCAAGTAGCTGGAACCACAGGCATGTGCCACCATGCCTGACCACTTTTTTGATTTATTGTAGAGACAAGGTCTCGCCATGTTGCCCTGGTCTTGAACCCTTGGGCTCAGGCAGTCTTCTTGCCTCCACCTCCCAAAATGCTGGAATTACAGGTGTGAGCCACTGCACCAAGCACGTTCATTTATCTTTAAAAGCAAAAGAATTTTCAATTAAACTAGCTACAAATAAGAAATCAAAAAAGGACATCCTGGGCCTGGTGTGGTGGTTTATGCCTATAATCCCAGCACTTTGAGAGGCTGAGGTGGGAGGATTGCTTTAGCCCAGGAGTTTGAGACCAGCCTGGTTAACACAATGAGACCTCATCTCTACCAAAAAAAAAAAAAAAAGAGCCGGACATGG
>NW_007113677.1:2089-10330 GCF_000164805.1 Carlito syrichta | reverse complement strand
GGCGATCCCGCCCTACAACGCGCAGCAGGACTGCCACGCCCGCGGCTACTTCCGCAGCCCCGTGGTCCCGCCCGTCTTGCGGAGAACGGATCAGGTAGGGGAGGTCCTGGGGGGCCCCGCGCCCCTCACCCCGCCGCCCTCGCCACGCGGGAGCTGCCCCCACTCCCACCCCCTCGGTTTTCTGTGTGGTCGTTTTTGTTGTCGGCTTTTGAGTCGGAGTTTCGCCCCGTCGCCCCGACTGGAGCGCAGGGGCCGCTCCCGGCCACCGCAGCCTCGACCCGCTGGGCTCCGGCGATCCTTCCGCCTCAGCCTTCCGAGGAGCCGGAATTACAGGCCTGCGCTACCACGCCCGGCTGGTTTTTTGATTTGTTGTAGAGATGAGGTCTCGCTGCCCAGGCGGGTCTCGAACCCGCGGGCTCAGGCCATCCACTCACCTCAGCCTCCGGATTACAGGCTGAGCCACCGAGCCCGGCATCTGTGTTCTTTGTGAATGGGGGTGAGGGTGGTCTTGAACTCCTGGGCTCTAGGGGTCCGGGTGAGGGTGGTCTTGAACTCCTGGGCTCTAGGGGTCCGCTTGCCTTGGTCTCCCCAAGTGCTGAGAGCCTTGAGCCTCCGCGCCCGACATCCCTCAGTTTCCTTCCCTCCTTCTGAGCCAGAGTCTCACACTCTGTTGCCCAGGCTAGAGTGCAGCGGCACGTTCATGGCCTACTCCAGCAATCCTTCTGCTTCAGCCTTCCAAGTAGCAGGTACCACAGGCCTGCGCCACCACACCCAGCTCATTTTCGATTTATTGTAGAGATGATGTCTCGCCAAGTTTCCCAGGCTGATCTCAAACCCCTAGGCTCAGGCAATCCTCTCTCTTCCACTGTCCAAAGTGTTGGGATTACAGGCATGAGCCACTGCGCCCAGTCTTTTCTTTTTTTTTCAGTTGGAGTCACACTCCAGTGCCCAGGATGGAGCACAGTGGCACGCTCACAGCCACCCCAGCGTCAAGGTACTGGGCTCAGGCGATCCTTCCAGCTCAGTCCAAGTAGCCAGAACTACAGGCGTGTGCCACCACACCTGACTGATTTTTAAAAATTTATTGTAGACAATTTTTTGATTTGTTGTAGAGTTGAGGTTTCACCAAGTTGCCCAGGCTGTTCTCCAACCCGTGGACTCAGTCAGTTCTCTCACTTTGACTTCCCAAAGTGCTGGGATTACAGGCTTGAGCCATTGTGCCCAGCTTCTTTTCTTTCAAAAGTGATTTTATTTTAACCCTTTCACTTCTTTTTTGTCTTGGCAAACATGTAGGGTTTTTCACTTTATAGGGACTTTCTGCATGCATAGATCCCTCAGTTTTCTAATTGGTCTAGGAACTGGAGGACATGGATGATGTGTGTTGGGTGCAAGCTCACTGAGCCCACAGAACGGCCTTCCAGCCCTGAATTTGAGAACAGACTCATTTCTGCAAGGCTAGAGGATGGGACTCAGAGCCCTCCTCTCTCTTTTTTTTTTTTTTTTTTTGAGTTGAAGCCTCACTCTGTCGCCCAGACTGGAGTGCAGTGGCCGCTCCCGAACAGCGCAGCCTCGACCTGCTGGGCTCCGGCAATCCTTCTGCCTCAGCCTTCCGAGTAGCTGAAACGACAGGCGCGCGCTACCACGCCCAGCTGATTTTTGATTTATTGTAGAGATGAGGTCTTGCCAAGTTCCCCAGGCGGATCTCGAACCCGCGGGCTCAGGCAATCCACTCACCTCAGCCTCCCAAAGTGCTGGGATGGCAGGCATGGACCACTGGCCCCAGCCTCATCAAATATATTAAATTGCTGGGTGCGGTGGCAAGCCCGGCTGAGCTCTCCGCTCTTAAAACTAGTAGGTTTCATTGTCCTTTGTGATGTCACAGACCCAGCCTTTAGGGTGACCTCATGCTGCAAGTTGCTAAATAGACAAAAATTCATGTGCTCTCAGTGAGTGAGACAAAGGGCAGGCCAGGTGCCTTCAGTTCTGTGATGTCATAGCTGCCAGGCGTGGGCCCACTCTTGGGGACCTGAGCGCTGAAGAGAAGGAACCCTCCTAAACCCCTGTAGCCCTCAGTGCCTCCTCTCGGCCTTTTCCCTCCTAGGTGTGCTGGCCTACTCCGGGATTGAAGATTCTAATCTAAGACTATTTGCTGATGGTCCCATTCCCCCCTCAATGCTTTGCCTCCAGCATTTGTGTTTATAGATGTCAGTGGTGTGGGCAAGAGAAAGGAGGCATTGTGGGGTTACCCTGTGAAGGGATCTTGGAGTTTTTTGTGGTCCCAGAATGTGTGCACATATGTGTGCACTGCATGTATATGGACATGCATCTGTGTCTACTCATGCAACTGTTGTAACAGAAAGAGCCAGAGACTGGGGGTAAAAAAAAAAAAAAAAAAAAAAGGAAAGTATTTGGGGCCGGATGCTGGTGGCTCATGCCTGTAATTCCAGAATTTTGGGAGGCCGAGGCAGGAGAATTTCCTGAGTCCAGGGATTCGAGGCCAGCATGGGCAACTTGGAGAGATCTCATCTCTACAGTAAATCAAAAAATTAGATGGGTGTGGTGTCGCCTGCCTGTAGTCCCAGCTACTTGGGAAGCTGAGGCGGAAGGATCACCTGAGCCCAGTAGCAGTGAGCCTGCCACTGCATTCGAGGGAAACTCTGACTCAGTCAATCACTTGAGTATTTATTTAGAGTCTCACTCTGTCACCCAGGCTGGAGTGCGGTGCCACGCTCATGGCCACTGCAGCCTCCACCTGCTGGGCTCAGGATCCTGCATTTGAATTTTCAAAAGCTGGAAAGTAGGTGGGCACAGTGACTCATGCCTGTAATCCCAGCACTTCGGGAGGCCAAGGTGGGAGGATGGATTGAGCCTAGGAGTTTGAGTCTAGCCCGGGTAACATAGCAAGAGCTCATCTCTATCTTCTCTACACACACACACACACACACACACACACACACACACATAAAATTAAGCTTTAAAATAAAAGCTTGAAAATTATTTGGTGCACATGTTTTGGAAAATTTATGTTTAATTTCTGTTTTGAGTCATAGCCTCACTCTGCTTCCCAGGTTGGAGTGCAGTGGCGTGATCACGATGATCATGTCTCATGGCAACCTTGACCTCCTGGGCTCAGGCGATCCTTCCACCTCAGCCTCCCAAGTAGGTGGGACTATAGGCATGTGCCACACCTGACTATTTAAAAAAATTTTTTTGTAGAGATGAGATCTGGCTATGTTGCCCAGGCTGGTCTCAAATTCCTGGGCTCAGGCGATCCTCTCACCTAGCCTCCCAAAGTGCTGGGATGGCAGGCATGGACCACTGGCCCCAGCCTCATCAAATATATTAAATTGCTGGGTGCGGTGGCTCAAGCCTGTCATCCCAGTACTTTGGGAGGCCAAGGCGAGATGATTGCCTGAGTTCAGGGGTTTGAGACCAACCTGGGGAACTTGGTAAGCCCTCGTCTCTACAATAAATCAAAAAATTAGCCGGGCATGGTGGCATGCACCTGTAGTTCCAGCTACTTGGAAGGCTGAGGCAGAAGGATCGCTGGAGCCTGCAGGTCGAGGCTACGGGTGCTGTGAATGTGCCACTGCATTCCAGCTTGGGTGACAGAGTGAGACTCCAACTCAATATATATATATATATGTATATATAAAGTTTGTCTGCCTAGTTACCTTAGGCACCGACCTCTTCTCGCAATCCCAGGGTAGTGTGCTCTGTGGGTCTCTCCCGCCTAGTGACTGACAGTCTTTGGCATTTTCTCCCTCACTTTCAGGATCACGGCGGCACAGGAAGGGATGGCTGGATAGTAGATTATATCCACATCTTCGGGCAAGGACAGAGATACCTCAACAGGAGAAACTGGGCAGGGGCAGGCAAGTGCCACCTCCACGTCCAGTCTCATGGTGGCTTCACCGAGGAGGAGGAGTGTACAGCCCACAATTCAGAGAAAGAGGCTGGGTCACAGAGAAGCCTGGCTGGGGGAGGGAGGCCGAGTGGACTGCTTCCTTCCAGACTTTCTTCTCCTGCGTGAGCTGATGGTACTACGGTGCTCCTTAATCTTCAGTTACTGAGTACCTACTGTATGTCAGGCACTTTTTTTTGTTTTGTTTTGTTTTTTGAGTTGGAGTCTCACTCTGTCGCCCAGACTGGAGTGCAGTGGCTGCTCCCGGCCACCACAGCCTCGACCTGCTGGGCTCCGGTGATCCTTCCGCCTCAGCCTTCCAAGCAGCTGGAACTACAGGCGTGCGCTACCACGCCCAGCTAATTTTTGATTTATTGTAGAGATGAGGTCTCGCCAAATTGCCCAGGCGGGTCTCGAACCTGCAGGGTCAGGCAATCCACTCAACTCAGCCTCCCAAAGGCTCAGGATTACAGGCTGAGCCACTGAGCCCAGCTTGTCAGGCACTTTTTATCCTCAATCTCCATGTTACCGTTGGGGAAACTGAGCCTTGAGTTAAAGTGATTTGCCGAGAAGGAGGCCTGGTGCGGTGGCGCATGCTTGTAATCCCAGCACTTTGGGAGGCTGAGGCAGGAGAATCGCTTGAGGCCAGGAATTCGAGACCAGCTTGGGCAACAAAGTGAGACCTTGTCTCTACAAAAAAAAAACAAAACAAAAAATTAGCTGGGTGTGGTGGCGCATGCTTGTAGTCCCAGCTACTTGGGAGGGTGAGGCAGAAAGATCTCCTGAACCCAGAAGGCTGAGGCTGTGGTGAGCTTTGATTATACCACTGCACTCCAGCCTGGACAACAGAGTGAGACTCCAACTCAAAATGAAATTTTAAAGAAAGTGATTTGCTGAGAAGGGCGGGGTTGGCTTGAAATTCTACCCTTTCAGCTTCTAAAGTCTGTGTTCCTCTCACTGACTCCCAAGAAGCGCTATCCTGCTCATTTTCTAGGCCCAATTTAGCAACAACGGGAAAGGGAGAATTGGGAGATATTTTTCTGGCAGGGTGCACCCTCCTCCCATCCCAACTTTGCTGACCTCAGCCACACTCTGGTCCCATGATCCTTTGCACCATTTGACTGAATTGATCTCATCCATTTTCTCCGGATGTGTCAGAGGCAAGGGTAGGTTATTCTCAATTCCCCTGGGAGATAAGGCAAAAGTTTCGGCCAAGCCCAGAAGTTTCTGGCCCTTCCTGTTCCAGCATATTCCCTTCACACTCACTCCTAGTGCAGGGTCTGGTTTCTAAGAAGCTTTCTTCCCTAGGACCTCACCTGCCCTTGGCTTTTCAGCCCGGAGGCTCAGGACACGTGAGGATAGAGTGTTCAGCTATGGGCATGGGGTGCGCAGTGCCCACGCCAGGATTGGCATCCCATGCTAGCCCTAGGGGAGGGGGGAAGGTAAGGGGGAGGATGTGGACTCAGGCGTCCATCCTTGCCCCCAAGGGCATTCTCTCCAGCAGGTGACCGGGCACAGCCACTACAACACTGACCTGAAACCGGCCAGTGGGTTCAACGGTCGGTTCGGGTACCGCCGGAACACCCCGGCCCTGCGCCAGCACCCATCCGTCTTTGGAGAGGTCACTCACTTCCCTCTCTTCTGACAGCATGTCTTCCCTCGCAGCCCTCGACCTGAATTTCTAAGACAGATGTTTAGATGAACTCTCGATGTTATTTTACATACAAAAAAAGTTGTGTCTCCCAGTGTGCTGTTTCTTCGGGGGATGTGGGGGGGGGGTGTGGTGGGGGGGAGGCAAGTCAGTCTTTCCACACCTCAGAAAGGAGGTGAGAGCAGAGAGGGCCCCTCAGACCTTTGCCCTGTGCTCTGTGCTTGAAGGGAGAGGCCTCAGTTTCCCCCTGCTGGTGTGATAAGAAGAAACATACAAGCCCAGTGCAATCGCTCATGTCCATAATCCCAGCACTTTGGGAGACAGAGACGAGAAGATTGCCTGAACTCAGGGGATCCGAGACCAGCCTGAGCAACACAGCGAGACCTTGTCTCTACAATAAATCAAAAAAATTGGCTGGGTGTGGTGGTGCATGCCTGTGGTTCCAGCTATTTGGAAGCCTGAGGCAGAAGGATCACCTGCCCAGCAGGTCAAGGCTGTGGTGGCCGTGAGCATGCCATAGTACTCCAGCCTAGGTGACAGAGTGAGACTGCAACTCAAAACAAACAAACAACAAAAAAAGGAAACATATAACTCAGCCCTCAACAATGCACTTACCCAGGTGTGGCAGGGCCCTGGTCGCTGCTGGCTACTGTTTCCATCAGGAGCAGAGCTGGCAGTGCCTCTGCAGGGATTGGCACTGGTTGCCCTGAGGATCTCCTGATTTCCTGACAGAGGCATCCGAGTCAAAGAACTGGCATCTTCCTTCTCCTTTCCACTCTTGATTTCTTAAGAGGTAGGGGCTGGACAAAACAGTATCGGGTGCTTTTTAGCCAAGGATTCTGGCACAGTAACACTGTTTGTGGATGTTTTGTCTATTTATGCTATGTTGGTTTCCTTTTTGCTGGATTCTAGGATGTCATTTTTCAAGTGTTCCCACTTAGTTTATTGGTGGCCAGGAGAAAAGCCAAAGCAGAAGATAGCTACCAGAGAGGGCGGGGCTTTACAATACAAAGTATTCCAGGACTCTAGTGTGGGTGGAACCTGTTTGTACTGAGTCACTATAAGTGGACAAGGGAGTGACCTCCAAGAGGCTAGGGGGGTATAGCTCAGGGGTAGAGCATTTGACTGCAGATCAAGAGGTCCCCGGTTCAAATCCGGGTGCCCCCTCCTCTTTTAACTTTTTTTCATTTCCATTTATGAGTAAATACTGGCAGCAACAGTGTCACTAGAGCGGACAATTATATTTCAGCTCATCCTCGTTCTGAAATACTAGATCCTCCCACATTCCAAGTGATCAACCACTAGGACAAAGCCTCAGCAGGACTCCCAGGGACTTAAGGCAAAGTCCTGGCTGGGTGTGGTGACTCACACCTGTAATCCCAGCACTTTGGGAGGCGGAGGTAAGAGGATTGCCTGAGCTCAGGGGTTCGAGACCAGCCTGGGCAACTTGACTAGACTTTGTCTCTACAAAAAAATTAGCTGGGTGTGGTGGCATGCACCTGTGGTTCCAGCTACTTGGAAGACTGAGGCAGAAGGATCACTTGAGTCCAGCAGGTCAAGGCTGCAGTGACTGTGAGTGTGCTGCTGCATTCCAGCCTGGGCGACAGAGTGAGACTCCAACTCACACACACACAAAAAAGGGAAAGTCCCTGAAGAAATTTTAAATCTAAGATTAGGTCTGAGAGCCTAATATATTATGTTAAAGATAAAGTCATTCATTTGTATTTATGAAAGCTGCCGCAAATAAAAAAATGAGAGTGGATCCATATCCTAAGGGAGCTTTCAGTCTGACAGGAGTTGACATGTTCACATACAGCTGTCAGAGGAAGAGCTTGGCTTATAGATCAAGAAAAAAGATCTTTTAAAAATATGCACCCAGGTCCGGCTTGGTGGCTCAGTCTGTAATTCCAGCACATTGGGAGGTTAAGGCGAGTGGATTACCTGAGCCCACTGGTTCAAGACCACCCCAGGCAACTTGGCGAGACCTTGTCTCTACAATAAATCAAAAGTTAGCTGAGCATGGTAGTGCACACCTATAGTTCCAGCTACTTGGAAGACTGAGATGGGAGGATCGCCGGAGTCCAGCAGGTCAATGTTGGGGTGGCGGTGAGTGTATCACTGCACTCCAGCCTGGGCAACAGAATGAGACTCCAACTCAAAAAAAAAAAAAAAAATGTAGCCGGGCTCGGTGGCTCAGCCTGTAATCCCGCGCCTTTGGGAGGCTGAGGTGAGTGGATTGCCTGAGCCCATGGGTTCGAGAACCGTCTGGGCAGCGAGACCTCATCTCTACAATAAATTTAAAAAAAAATCAACTGGGCGTGGTAGCGCATGCCTGTAATTCCGGCTACTCGGAAGGCTGAGGTGGAAGGATCGCCGGAGCCCTGCAGGTCGAGGCTGCGGTGGCCGGGAGCGGCCTCTGCACTCCAGTCTGGGTGACAGCGTGAGACTCCAACTCAAAAAAAAACAAAATGTACCTAGGCCAAGCATGGTGGCTCATACCTATAATCCCAGCACTTTTGGAGGCCAAGGTAAGAGTATTGCCTGAGCCCATGGGTTTGAGACCAGTCTGGGCAACTTGGTGAGATTCCATCTTTACAATAAATAAAAAAATTAGCTGGGCATGGTGGCATGTGTCTGTAGTTCCAGCTACTTGGAAGGCTGAGGTGGAAGGATCGCTTGAGCCCAG
>NW_007113677.1:1157-1575 GCF_000164805.1 Carlito syrichta | reverse complement strand
TTTGATTTATTGTAGAGATGAGGTCTCGCTGCCCAGGCGGGTCTCGAACCTGCGGACTCAAGCAATCCACTCACCTCAGCCTCCCAAAGGTGCAGGATTACAGGTTGAGTCACCAAGCCCGGCTTATATATATATATTAAGCTGGAGTCTCACTCTATCGCCCAGGGTGGAGGGCAGTGGCACACTCCCAGCCACCATAGCCTCAACCTGCTGGGCTCAGGTGATCCCTCCACCTCAGCTTTCCAAGTAGCTGGACCTATAGGCACGCGCCACCATGCCCAGCTAATCCATACTTTCTATAAAGCTCCAGTTATCAAGATAGGTGGAACTAGCCGGGCTCGGTGGCTCAGCCTGTAATCCCGCGCCTTAGGAGGCTGAGGTGAGTGGATTGCCTGTGCCCGTGGGTTCGAGACCCACC
>NW_007113677.1:0-533 GCF_000164805.1 Carlito syrichta | reverse complement strand
CACTCACCTCAGCCTCCCAAAGGCGCGGGATTACAGGCTGAGCCACCGAGCCTGGCGGTTGAATGCTTTTAAACCTCCCCTTTGAAGGGGAGTAGGTAATTAAGGTGATCAGGTGGTGGTCTGTTTCCTGTCATCACTAAGGGGACAGTTAAGCACAAGTACAGCCCATCACGGGTGGCTTATGTCTGTGTGGGAGATGGAATCGACCCTCCTCAATTTTGTTATTAAAGAATAACACGGCCAGGCTTGGTGGCTCAGCCTGTCATCCCAGCACTTTGGGAGGCTGAGGCGAGTGGACTGCCTGAGCCTGCGGGTTTGAGACCAGTCCGAGCAACTTGGCGAGAACTGGTCTTTACAATAAAATTTTAAAAATAGCCGGGTATGGCAGTGCACGTCTGTAGTTCTGGCTACTCAGAAGGTTGAGGTGGAAGGATCACCGGAGTTCAGGAGGTTGACGCTGGGGTGACCATGAGTGAGCGTGCGTGCCACTGCACTCCAGCTTGGGTAACAGAGTGAGACTCCAACTCAAAAAA
>NW_007113676.1:0-533 GCF_000164805.1 Carlito syrichta | reverse complement strand
CGAAGTGAGTGGATTGGCTGAGCCTGCGGGTTCAAGACCTGCCTGGGCAACTTGGTGAGACTTCATTTCTACAATAAAAATCAAAAAGTTAGCCGGGCATGATACAGTGTGCCTGTAGTTCCAGCTACTTGGAAGGCAGAGGCAGAAGGATCACCGGAGCCCAGCAAGTCGAGACTGCAGTGGCCGCTCCCAGCTACTGCACTCCAGTCTCAATGACACAGTGAGACTCCAACTCAAAAAGAAAAAGAAAGAAAGAAAGAAAAAATAATAAAGTGCAATGGAGAAACTATTTTGAAACTTAACTCCTTTGGATGTTTCTCAATGCTGAAGCTAATCCCAAAGATTATTTTTCCCAGTAAGAGAAAATGTTTTATTTATTTTTGTTATTTAATTTAGAAAATAAAAATAGCTTAGCTTCAGTGTTTATTTTACATAGAATTTTTAAAAATCTGCAAATAGAAAATTTGGGAGGAAAGATGGCGATGGCATAGGTGAACTGGTGAGATTCTCTGAATGGACCAAGACTGCATACT
>NW_007113675.1:0-533 GCF_000164805.1 Carlito syrichta | reverse complement strand
GGGCGCTCGGGCACCCCCGGGCTGAGCCTCAGGGCCCGGGGTGAGAGGCGTCCTTCCTCCCGCGCCCTCAAATCTCCTTCCTTGGCCACGGGCTGGGAGCGCGCCCAAGTCTAGGGCTCCGGCTTCAGGTTCGAGGTCCCCATCCCAAGATTGGCAGAGGAAGGGGTGGGGGTCCCAAGTCTCCCCTTCGCCAGGCTCCGGGCTCGCCTGTCCGCGGCGGGTTAGCTACTCGGCGAGTCTCGGGCCTTCCTCGGGAGAGGCGACCGGGTCGTCTGGATGCGGAGACCCCGCCTTCCCGCAATCTTCCTGGAAGGGGGTTTCCGAGAAACGCGCCGCGTCGGGGCCGTCCCCAGGGCTTTCCGGCGACGCGGGGAGGGGAGGGCGAACCCCGCGTGGGTCTTTCTGCCCGCGAAGCCTCGCAGCGGCCGGGCGAGGACGGCTCCGCAGACTCTGGAAGGCGCGCTCGGGGCGCGCGGATGGGACCCAGCCCTTCGAGGTAAGACTTCGAGGAAACGCGCCGGCTTCCGCCCCGG
>NW_007113674.1:0-534 GCF_000164805.1 Carlito syrichta | reverse complement strand
TCACCTCAGCCTCCCAAAGGCGCGGGATTACAGGCTGAGCCACCGAGCCCGGCTGGATTGATTTTTTTAAACATATATTTGAGCTTCTCAAACACCCTTGTTTTCTGATTCTTGAGTTTAGAGAAAATGTTGTCAAGTCTCCCCAAAGATGTGAATCACTGTATCTATTGGTATTTCAAAATGTCTTTCAATAAAGCCAGAAACTTACAAGTATGTTTCTAAGTATTTTTCAAATGCAGTCTAAAGTCTGGAGTTTAAAATATTTATTATTAATTAATACAGCTATGTAACAGACACTGTCTAGATACTTTAAGAGAGTTTAAATATTAATAAGATAGTGATAACACTAAGTAAATTTACTATCAATAGGGTATATGAGCTATACTTCCACAAAAATATCCTAGACTAAAAAAAAAGTCCTACCAAACGAATTGTTCTTATGCTCTAGGTTCTGTCAGGTGAAAAATTATTATAATTTTGTGTCGGTGACCTGCACTGACCAGAGGGAGGGTTAGGACCGCACCGGTGAATCAG
>NW_007113673.1:0-534 GCF_000164805.1 Carlito syrichta | reverse complement strand
GCTAGATAGTTAAAACAGCTAGTTAAGTCATCTGGCTAGCCAGCTGGCTATCTTGTTAAGTCAGCTAGTTAAGTCAGCTGGCTACCCAGCTGACAAGCTAGGTAGCTAGCTACTTAAGACAGCTGGCTAGTCACCTGGTAGCTAGTGATGTCAGCTAGTTAAGTTAGCTGGCTAACCAGCTGCTTAACTACTTAGGTCAGCAAGTTGAGTCAGCTGGCTAGTCATCTGGATACATGGTTAAGTCAGCTTGTTAAGTGAATCGGATAGCCAACTGGATAGTTATGTAGCTACCTAGTTAAGTCAGCTGGCTAGCCAACTGGCTATCTAGTTAAGTCAGATAGTTAAGGCAGCTTAGTACCCAGTCTGCTAACTAGGTAATTAGCTAGTTAAATCAGCTGGCTAGCAATCCTGCTAGCTAGTTAAGTCAGTTGACTAGTCAGCTGCTAGCTAGTTATGTCAGCTTGCTAAGTCAGCTGGCTTGACACCTGACTATGTAGGTAGCTAGCTAGTTAAGTCAGCTGGCTAGCCAACAGG
>NW_007113672.1:0-533 GCF_000164805.1 Carlito syrichta | reverse complement strand
CTGGCCAAGCCCTCCCACCCCCCGCCTGCTGTCCCTCTGCCACAGGTCCTGGGGGAGACGGAGCGATTCCTGGGCCAGGTGCTGGGCCGGGTGCGGCAGCTGCTGCCCGCCGCCCAGGTGCAAGTGCGCAAGGTGAAGGCCGTCTACCTGGCGCTCAACCAGTGCAGCGTGAGCACCACGCACAAGTGCCTCATCGCCGAGGCCTGGTGCGCCGCGCGGGACCTGCCCGCCCTGCAGGAAGCGCTGCGGGACAGCTCGGTGAGCTCAGGCCTCCTCCCACCTGCCTCCCCTCGCCTCAGTTTCCCAGCTCCCGGGGCGGGGGCGGGGGGGGATCTCCTTTCTCCCGGCCTCCTCCACCGCCCACCTCTCCCAGGGAGCCCACCCTGATGGCCCTGATCCAGCAAGCCTTCCGCCTCGGATTCCCAGAGGGTCCCCCCCCACCCCGCCCAAGGCTGCTGCATGAGGCCGTTATTAGGTCAGGTGTGGCGGCTCACGCCGGCCACCCCAGCACTTTGGGAGGCTGAGGGAAGAGG
>NW_007113671.1:0-534 GCF_000164805.1 Carlito syrichta | reverse complement strand
GGGGGGGGAGGGGAGGATGAAGGAGCTTGGGAACTAGGCCCTGGTGAGGACCCCGGTCCTCTGCAAAAGAGAAACTTCAGAAATCCCGGGAGCAAAATCGGGTAGAGGATGGGGAATGGAGAGCTGCCTCTGTCCCAGATGACAGATATCAAGGGGCTAAGCACGTTGGGAGAAAGTTCTGCAGAGATAGAGACAGTCTTCAATCTACTTGCGGGGAGCTGCCACTGTCCCATTCCACCTGAAATATGGGAGGAAGGAGGGAGTCACCGGACGTCTGACTGGCTTGGATCAGCTTAATAGCAAAGGATTGTTCTGGAATATTGACCCGTGATGTTTAACATGCAGTTAACACGCTCGACACACGTCTAAGAGAAGGAGCCTTGAAGGCAACAGCCCGCTGGGACCTGGGGAACAAGCCAAGAGGCTTCCTGGCTAGGGCACACCTGAGGGGGGCACAGTTGCACGCTCGGGAGGCGGTCGATGGTCTTCTGGCCCCCAACCGGCGGTTCTCCCGGCGGTGTGGGGGCGGGGTGG
>NW_007113670.1:0-536 GCF_000164805.1 Carlito syrichta | reverse complement strand
TTTTTTTTGAGTTTTTTTTTTTTTGTTGAGTATCGAATTCCTGGCCTCAAGGGATCCTTCCACCCTGACCTCCTAAGTGCTGAGATGACAGGCGACCCCACACCCCAGATCACCCCCCCAGCTCTGACAAATAAGCAGGGTCTCCAGGCATTACCACATGTCCCCGGGAGGAAAGTTCTCCTCTACCCCTGCTGAGAAAAACCAAAGCTTTCATCATGCGAGTGGGGACTTGGGAGGAGGCGTGGTGGCGCCCCTCAGAGTGCTGCTTCTCTTGCAGGGAGGCGCCCATGGCCGGGCCCACCGTCCACGCTGCCCCCGTGCTGCTCCTCGCCCTCCTGGTGCTCATGGAGCCCAGCCCAGCGGGCTCCCTTGCGCCTGGGACCCCTGCTCGGAACCTCCCTGAGAACCACATCGACCTCCCAGGCCCAGCACTGTGGACGCCTCAGGCCAGCCACCACCGCCGGCGGGGCCTGAACAAGAAGGAGCGGAGCCCGGGCGTGCCCGGCCAGGCCCAGGATGGGGGGATGGCCGCTGCT
>NW_007113669.1:0-535 GCF_000164805.1 Carlito syrichta | reverse complement strand
GGGACCAGGTAGGCGCCCACCCTGGACACGGGTCCCAGGAACTCCAGAACCTTCCGCAAGCCCCCGCCCCAGGGCTCAGGACTCACCTGGGCCGAACCTGGATGAGTAGTTCTCGATCCCAGCGAGGTCCAGGTAGTGATTCCTGCGTTCTGTGTTCTCGTCCACACAGTAGGGCCCCTGCACCGGGCAGGGTGAGGCATCGGCATCCAGCCTCCTGTGAGCACAGAGGAGGGCTGAGCCCCACGAGGCCTGGGTGCACGCAACGGTGGGGCGCCCGGGGCGGGTCGTGGGGACCCAGGAGCATGAGTGGCACCCACGGCCCACAGAGCAGAAGGGGTGGCGATGGGGCACAGCCCACGGAGGCCCAGAAATAAGGGCGGGCGGCCCCTGGGGACCCTGGAGCCATCCCGACCAGGGGAGCCCGACTGACCTTGAAGGCCCCGGTTGGCACTGTGACCACAGCAGCCCCCTCGGCCACCCCGCCCTGGCACCTCAGAGCCGGCAAGTGGTGCCATGGGCCAGTGGAGTCCAGACG
>NW_007113668.1:0-535 GCF_000164805.1 Carlito syrichta | reverse complement strand
GCTCCCCGCCAGGGAGATCCAGCTCCTGCGCAGGCTGCGGCACAAGAACGTCATCCAGCTGGTGGACGTGCTGTACAACGAGGAGAAGCAGAAGATATATCCTTCCAGTCGGCCTTGTCCTCCCACCCCGGGGCCCTCTCGTCCATGCTGCACGGGCAGTGACGGGGCGCCGCCCTGGGCCTCTGGAGCTGGGCGGTTTCAGCAGCTCTGCTTGCCTGTTCTGGGGCACCGGCCGAGGCCCGCCCTCCTCACCTGGCCGTCACCAGGAGGACGCAGCGCAGCTGGCCTCGGCGGCGAGCCCTGGGCGCGAGCCTTCCGGCCGTGTTGATCAAGGCCGGGTGTGCTCGTGCCATCTGTAGCCCTGTGTGTACTGTGGGACGTGCAAGCAGACTTCCCTTCCCGCGGGCCCTGTCCTGAGCGAGAGCCACAGGAGGGCTGCTGGTCCTGGCTGTGCCCGGAGCTGCACGTTAGGGGCCTCTGGCACGGGGCTGGCCGTGTCGAGCTTGCATGGACCTGCACCTGTCTGTGGGGCCCG
>NW_007113667.1:0-536 GCF_000164805.1 Carlito syrichta | reverse complement strand
GCCGCTCTCAGCCCTGTCAGCCCCCGCCCCGGTCTTGGCCCCGGCTCCGAACTGGACACATCCCTCCACCGACACGGCCAGAATTCCCCTTCTAATAAAGCAGGGTCACCGCACCTTTTCCCGGATACCCCAGGCCTCGCCCCAGCCATCCTGCAGCTCCCCGCTCGCACTCGCCGGCCACCGGCGTTCCTGCGGTCTGGTCGGCCGCGCAGCCGCCTCCCGCCTCCCAGTGTGCGGCGGGCACCGAGCCTCCCTCTCTGCAGTGAGCGGTCCTGGAATGCTCCCGCCCCGTTCTGGTGTCTGGCGAAGTGGCACTCGCCCTTCACATCCCGAGCCAAGGGCAGCCCCTGCAGCTCCCCTCCCGCGGTGGGAGCTTTTCTGTCGTCTCCATAAATCCTGCTTTCTAAAACAAACCCCAAGCCGAGTGCCACCATCTCCATAAAGCTGATGCTCAGGCTCAGTTAGTTGTTCAAGAGGAACCTTTTCTTAGCAGTGTGTGTGTGTGTGTGTGTGTGTGTGTGTGTGTGTGTGTGTGT
>NW_007113666.1:0-536 GCF_000164805.1 Carlito syrichta | reverse complement strand
GAATTTTTTTCCTTTTTTTTTTTTTTTTTTTTGAGTTATAGTCTTACTCTGTTGCCCAGGCTGGAGTGAGTTCACCCCAGTCTGGACCTCCTGAGCTCAGGCAATCCTTCTGCCTTAGCCTCCCAAAAAGCTGAGACTACAGATGCCCACCATCATGTATGGCTTATTTTTAACTTTTTTTTTTTCTGTAGAGATGAGGCATCACTATGTTGCCCAGGCTGGTCTCAAACTCCTGGACTCAAGCAATCCTCTTGCCTTGACCTCCCAAAGTGCTGAGATTAAAAGTGTGAACCACTACCCCTGGCCTAGAAACCAGAAGAAAATAAGGAATAAGCCTCAAAGGTGAGGAGAGCTCCTGGATGAGGCATGGTGAGTGCAGGGGCCCTGGGAAGAGGACAGGCCTGGCTTGTATGTAGAACAAGGAGGCTAGAGTGGTAGGAGATGGGGTAGTGGTGGAGAGAGGGCCCTTGGGAAGGACTTTGGGGCTGGGTATTAGTTTCCTGTGGCTGCTGTAACAAATTACCAGCCAGGCTCGG
>NW_007113665.1:0-536 GCF_000164805.1 Carlito syrichta | reverse complement strand
TGCACTCCAGTCTGGGCGACAGAGTGAGACTCCAACTCAAAAAAAAAAAAAAAGAAGAGGAAAGAACAAACATTTGCTAAATGTTACAGTGTGTGGGATGAATACTTGTTTGAAGTATGTCTATAAAGGAAGGTTGATTTCATTTAATGTGTCAATACCAGCTTATCCTTGTCAACTTCTTGGCTAAATGTATAGAAGTAATGCTTATGATATATGCTGATGGCACAGATACATTCTATCAGAGCCTCACAAACAGAAATGATAGTTCAGGAAGAACCAACAAAATGAAAAAATTTTTTTCTAGACATTGTTCCCTTGCTAGAAATGGAGTTTGACATTATTTACAATTATACTAACTTCACAGAGGCCAAATGTCAATAGGCATAAGTACACACTATGACCACAAGACGTTTTTTCATACTTCCCAAATAGTTTTATATTTTAGCTATGAAGGTCAATTACCAGAGCCAAACTTGTTCTTTTTTTTTTTGTTTTGAGTTGGAGTCTCACTCTGTCGCCCAGACTGGAGTGCAGTG
>NW_007113664.1:0-537 GCF_000164805.1 Carlito syrichta | reverse complement strand
CGGCCGCGGGACCCGGGGGGCTTCGCGAGCTCCGAGGACGGGCTGGGGGGATGGGGCCTCGCCGCCCCGGGGCCCGCAGGGGCGTCCAGCCGCGGCCAACCCAAGTCGTGCGGGGTAGACGACCCGCGGTGGCCAGAGGCCGAGCCAGCCTCCGCGGGAGAGGGGACTCATGGCCACCCTCGCCCTCGCCCAGGCCCCACTGTCTGGTCCTCCGCTCTGACCTCCGGGCCATTGCGAAACACTGAGCGAACAGGTCCCCGCCAGCAGCCGTCACTTCCCGGGGGAGATGGGAAGCCGCAGGCCCGGCTTCCCGCCCCGAGGGTGCCGGCGCGCGGGCAGACGCTGGGGAGGCGACAAGCGACGCCGCCCCCACACGGGCTCTTCCCGGCGCAGAGCTCAGCCGCCACGAGCTTTCGAAGCGCCCGGGGAGGAGGGGAAAGCGGAGGCCCGGGAGGCGGGCGCGCTTGGAACGTGTGTCTGCGCGCGTGTGTGTCTGCGCCCGTGTGTGTGTGTGTGTGTGTGTGTGTGTGTGTGTGT
>NW_007113663.1:0-537 GCF_000164805.1 Carlito syrichta | reverse complement strand
ACTCACCTCAGCCTCCCAAAGGCACGGGATTACAGGCTGAGCCACCGAGCCTGGCAACAACATCAGATTTGCCCTTTGGAATTTATTCTGGCTGCATGTGAGGAAGTCACTTTTTGGGGCAGAGTCATGGTTTAATCCCCTAACCTCACATCCAGTAGTCTACCATCCCCTGAAGATTTCTGCAAGCCCTGGACATTCACGTTCACCCTTCCTGTGCCTAGCAGCCTGGTGGCCCAGTGGCCCAGCAGCCCAGCTTCCTCCTGGGGACTTCTGGGTGCTCAGACATGACACCTAGCCGTCTCCACTGCCACAAAACACCCCTCTTAACAAATGCTGGTAAGCAGAGCATTTACCGGAGACCTTGGGGTCACAGGGGGTGACATGAGACATCACCCAGAGAGCCATTTAACATAGTATCTTTTTTTTTTGAGTTGGAGTCTCACTCTGTCGCCCAGGCTGGAGTGCGGTGGCCCTCTCCTTAAGGTAGCTGTAAACCCTCATCTTTGTTTTTTTTTTTTTTTTTTTTTTTTTTTTTTT
>NW_007113662.1:0-537 GCF_000164805.1 Carlito syrichta | reverse complement strand
TTTTTTTTTTTTTTTAGATTGGAAAATATAGTTTATTTAGAAAATAGACTTGAGAGAGGAGATTCACCTCCCCAAGGTAGGGGAGGGAGCCAAAACTTAGAAAAATATTGCCCGTCCAGAGGTCAAAGAGCCACATGGCTGGGCCAGGGCTGAACAAAAGCAATGGCCATGTTCACATTCTTTATTTGTGCTATTTCCCTAGTGCGAGTTTGTTGGCATTTCTCTAGCTTCTAGATTCCTGTCTGTAGGGGCAGTTTAGGCAGAAAGGAAATGGCCCCAGGATCTATAGGTTTCACTTGGCTTAACTTGTTTGTGTGGCTGGAGCCTTCTGCCCTCCAGTGACTTAGGGAGGAAAGTTCTCTGCTGCCCAGAACTACTTCACAGAACCTTGTCCTGGCTGTGATACCTGACATTGTGAATTGCTGAAATTCGTGGTATAGCTTGGGTTGTCCTGGCTGAGAAGGAACCTGAATGCTAAGACTACACTTAGCTCTTAGCTTAATCCATAACCTTTATGGATTAAGCTAAGACTACACT
>NW_007113661.1:0-538 GCF_000164805.1 Carlito syrichta | reverse complement strand
GGGGCTTCCGGCCCCTCCACTCCGATCTGGGGGCCCTTCCCCCGTCCTCGGCGACCCCCTCGGGGGCCCGGAGCCTTCCTCGCCCTATCGATGACCTTTCGGGCTGGAGTCAGGGTCATCCGCTGAGGTCCGCCGGCAGCCTGGACTCCCTGGTCAGCAACTTGGCCATCAGCGAGTCGCCCACCATGCCACTCTTCCGCCTGCAGCGCAGCCCCCCGGGGCCCAGCAAGCTCTGTGACGACCCCCGGGCTGGCCCCACGCCCGAGGCTGCCCCTGGCGGCTGCCAGGAGCCCCAGGAGGTGAGCTGGCCTCCCTCCGTGGAGGCCGGCAGCCCCGGGGAGCCGTCCAGCAGCCCAGTCCCCAGGCTTCCAGGGGTGGCCTCCCATGCAAGCCCAGCAGGCCTCCTGGACTCCCCCCAAGCTGCAGAATCCGGCACCCACCACCCAGTGGAGTCCACCCAGGCGCCCGCCCCCCAGCGCCCTCCCTCGCACACCCTGGAGTCCGTCAAAAGCCCCAGCCCGGCCAAGGACCCGCGGCC
>NW_007113660.1:0-538 GCF_000164805.1 Carlito syrichta | reverse complement strand
TTGTTTCTGTGAGAGGTCACTCAGTATTATAAACTCTAATTCCATCCAGGTTGCTGCAAAATTCATGATTTTGTTCTTTATGGCTGCGTAACATGACAGTGGGGGGAAACTATGGGGGGAGGGGCAGGGAGGTGGGATTAACGGTAGTCAATATCTGCCTGGGGAAGGAGGGGGCACACCTCAACAACAAAGGTACCTGCACAATGAATATTTGTATACCTACCCCTTAATTGTACCCCACAATTTTAATATAAAAAAATTTAAAATGATAGCACTAACTAGATGAGCTGTAGAGTCACAGAAGTGAGGCTAGAAAATATATTCACTTCTTCTTAAAAAGGTTTTTTCAGAAGTTTATTTTTTTATTTTTTTTCAGTTGGAGTCTCACTCTGTCGCCCAGACTGGAGCGCGGTGGCCGCCAGCGATCCTTCCGCCTCAGCCTTCCAAGTAGCTGTAACTACAGGCGCCAGCTACCACACGTGGCTAATTTTTTGATTTATTGTAGAGATGAGGTCTCGCCTGCCCAGGCGGGTCTCGA
>NW_007113659.1:0-538 GCF_000164805.1 Carlito syrichta | reverse complement strand
TGCCTAGCCACATAGCTAGCTAGTTAAGTCTGCTGGCTAGCCAGCTGGCTACTTCGTTAAGTTAACTGGTTAAATCAGCTGGCTAAGCTGCTGGCTACCTAGGTAGCTAGGCAATTAAATCAGTTGGTTAACCAGCTGCACAGCTAGTTAAGCCAGCTAGTTTAGTCAGCTGGCTAACCAGCTGAATAGCTAGGTGTCAGCTTGTGAAGTCAGTTGTCTAGCCAGCTGGCTAGCTGGTTAAAAAGCATGTTACATCAGATGGGTAGCCAGCTGGTTCGCTAGTTCATTCAGCTAGTTAAGTCCGCTGGCTAACTAGGAAGTTAGCTAGTTATGTCATTTAGATATGTCAGCTAGCTTGTTAGATAAGTCAGCTAGTTACATCAGCTAGCTACATGATAGCTAGTTTGGTAGCTAGCTAGTTAAATCAGCTAGTTAAGTCAGCTGGCTAGCTAGGTAGTTAGCTAGTTAGGTCAGCTTGCTAGCTAGTTAAGTCAGTGAGTTAAGTCAGCTGGCTAGCCAGGATAGCAGGATAGCTACC
>NW_007113658.1:0-539 GCF_000164805.1 Carlito syrichta | reverse complement strand
TGGCAGCTCTATTTTTCATTCTTCGAGAACTCTCCAAATTGCTTCCCACAAAGGTTGAACTAGCTGACAAGAGCTTCCCCACCCCAACTCCCCACCTACTCCCAGGGCCGAGGGGAGGTGGGGTTACCTGGACCTAGCTCTCCCTGCCCTCTGCCCACCTACTCCCAGCATGACGGGGAGAACACCGGCTTGGTCCTTTGGGTCTCTGGTGGACTCTGGGTGGGGACGTGTTAGCTATATGTTCTTGTCTTTTGTGTTCTTGATGCTCTGGGAGGGACTGCCCCTCCCAGAATTAGCTTGTTCCTCGACAGCAAGGGATTCCATCCAAACCTCATACCACCTCCTTCACTGAATCCTCACACACCCAGCCAATGTTGCTCCATGTTCATCAGTTCAGGTCCAGGGACTGACAACGCAGGGAAGCCCTGCATCCTGGAGCTGGTTCAGCCTAGCTGGCCTCAAGCACTTGTGTTGCCTTGCCTGTTCCTCACCACAGAAGCCACAGTAGTATCTTCTGCCCACCTTTTTTTTTTTTTTTT
>NW_007113657.1:18562-29440 GCF_000164805.1 Carlito syrichta | reverse complement strand
CTGCAAGGGGGGGTGGGTGGGGGGCCGGGGGCTCTCACCGTCACAGCCCAGACCCTGGCGGCCTAGGCCCAGCATCAGCGAGGTGCAGCGGAGACACTTGGTGGGGGACTGGAAGCTTCGGGGACGCAGCATGTGTGAGCCAGGCTGGGGAGGAGGACACGCCATTACCTATGCCTGCCCCAGGCCTCCCGGCGACCCGCGCCCCACCCTAGACATATCTACTAGCCACGAGGCACCAGCCAGGTCCACGGAGCCCCGCAGAATGTCCTGGTGCCCCCACCCCACTTGCTCCTTTGGGTGCTGACCTTAGCAGGGCTTTCCACAGGGGCTGAGGTGGCAGCAGGTGCTCTGGGGAACACAGCCTGCAGGAGGGCGAGTGGACAGGTGAGAAGGGGGGTGGGGCCCAGCCCCCCAACCAGGGACCCACCTGTCCTCACCCCCATGCGCAGACTGCGTCGGCCTTCTGGCCGCAGCTCTGGTTCCGCCCCAGGCCTTGGGACCTCTCCTGAGACGCCGGGGTCCTTGGCAGAATCCTTCTGGGGATGGGAGAGGGAGGGACAAGATCAAGGCCCCCGTGTCTCTCCCTGGGACTCCCCCCCCGGCCAGCCTCTCCATCCCCTTCTTACCTCTGAGCTCCGGAAGGACAGGAAGGGAATCAGGGAGTTTGAGGACTTGCTGTCTGCAAACGGAGGGCATGGGTCACTGGAGGGGGGGTCCCGGGTTTTCCTCTCAGTAAAATGGGGAGATGAGTACAGGCTGGGAGTGGAACGGGTACACAGCAGGTGCTGGTCACAGGGCGTGGGGTAAGCGGCCGAGTCCAGAAACAGACTCCCGTCTCCGCAGGCCTGCCAGGCTGGCGTGGGGCCCTCGGGAGCCACGAGGCCGCAGGGGGCCCGACCCCAGGATGGGCAGGCAGCGGCCACTCACCCCCTGGCCCACGGGCCTGCAGCTCCTGGCGCAGCCCAGCCAGCTCCTGTTGCAGGGCCTGGCTCTGCTTCTCAGCCTCCTGCAGACGGCTGGCGGGGGAAACAAGGGCTTGATGCCGGCCTCTGTGCGGGCCGCGGCCCCCGAGCGGGACCCGGCCCCCGGGCGCCCGCCCCTGGCCTCACCGCTCTGCCAGCCGCTGGGCCTCCTGAGCCTGAGTCAGCCGCTCCTGCAGGCCCTGCTTGGCGCGGATCTCGGCCTCCAGAGCCGACTGCAGCTCCAGCCTGGCCGACGCCTCCATCTTCTGCAGCCGCCGCGCCTTCCACTGGTGGTCCTGGGGGCCAAGGGCACCCCCGTGAGACGCCCTCAGGGGCCCCCTCCACCACAGCACGCCACTGTGACCACGGCGTGGCCACGGACTGGCTCTGAGCTCAGGCAAGTCACCGGCCTTCCGTGAGCTCGGCATCCCCATCGCGGCGGAGGCCACTGACACCCCCAAGGGCAGCTCGGGGCCTCACCAGCGGCCGGGCAGGGAGCGTCTGGGTGCCCACATTCCTCAAGGACTCCAGCTCCTCGGCCATCTTGGTGGCCAAGGCCTGCAGGTACCCTCTCGAAACCTTCTCATCGTTCACCCTGACAAGGAAGAGGCTCGGGGTCACGGCTGGGCCATCCGCCGCACCTGGGCCTGCCCGGCGCGGGCACCCACCAGCTGAGGATGTCGGCGATCTGGGCCTCCCAGTTGCTCTCGGTCTCCCGCCGCTCGCCCTCCAGCCGCTGCTTGTTCTGGTGCTCCTGCACCAGCTCCTCCACCAGCTGGGGACGGGGGAAGGCAGGTCACCCGAGCCCCAGCAGCCCTGGCCTCTGCTGCTTCCCCAGAGGCCCCCCCAGCACCCTGGGCCCCACCTGTGTCCAACCCTCCTCACCCACTACAGCTTGCTGGTCCGCCGGGACCCTGGCACTCTGCCCACTTGCCGGCCGGCCGCCCGACTCCCGTCCCTTGTCCGTCTGTCCTGCCCTCCGCCCGCCCCACTCACCCTCTCCTGCTCCAGGCTCAGCCGTCGGTTCTCTTCCTCCAGCCGACACAGAGCTTCCTCCTTCCCGCTCGGCCTGGCGGGGAGAAGGCCCAGGCGTGAGTCCCAGCCCCCACCACCCGGCCCGCCCCACGCCCCCACCCGGCCGGCCGCTCACCCGTGGCTGCGGGCTCTCTCCAACTGCTCACGCAGTGCAGCCACCTCCTTCCTCAGCAGCGTCTCCTGAGGCCCACCCTCGGGGGGTCCCGTGCCGTTGGTCTCAGAGGCTGCGTGGACGGTCTTGAGAACACAGAGAGGGGTCGGGGCAGGGGTCTGAGAGGCCATGGCCCCCTCCAACCCTGGGGCGCAGGCCTGGCCGAGGTCCCGAGGGGGCTCAGGCCTGGGGGAAGCGCCTCTTGCCAACGGGATGAGACCTTACTACCTTGGTCCGGGAAAATGCCTCATCAAGGCTTCGTTTCTGCTGTTCCTGCAGCCGTGTCACCTCCCGGCTCAGGGTGGCCACCTGGGCCTCCAGCTGTGAGGGTCAGAGGCAGGCCAGAGCTGATTCTGCCCACCCCGCCCACCCGCCCGCCCCACCTGGCCACACACTCCAGCTCTGCCAGCCACAGCGGGTGTGAGGCGGCTCCCAGACCACCCCATACCAGCCAGCGGCCCCTGGCGCAGCCCCTGCCAGCCACAGCAGGGGGGCAGTGTCCCGTACCAAGCTCCCCACGCCTCCTCCAGCCACACTGGGCGGTGGGTGTAGGGACAGGGCCCAGGGGCTTCCCCTACCCGCCCTAGCCGCTTACCTCCCTCCGGGCAGCTCTGGCTCCTTCCAGCTGGGAGCTCAGGGCCTGAACCAGGCTGGCTGTGGCCGCCTGTCTCTCGTGGGCTTCCTGCAGCCTCTGAAGCAGCTCTCCCTGCTGCCCCTGGGCTCGGCCCAGCTCCTGGGGAGTCAGTGTGGGGTCCGGAGGACCAGGCTGAGAGTCAGGGCACGCACCTTGCAAGTGTGCAGCCCAGGGCCACTTCACTGCCTCTCGGAGCCTCACCTGCTGAAGCCGGTCTCTCTCCTGCAGGAGGTCACTGTCCTGACCTGGGCTGCCAGCAGGGGTCCCATCCGTTTGACACGAAGGGGCCTTGTCCCTCAGCGTCTCTGCCAGAAACAGTCACTGAGACCCATGCAGGCTGACAGCCCCAGCCTCAGCTGGGTTGCCCCGTGCAGGATCTCACAGGACCTTCACTGCAGCCCTGGAGGGGAATCCCCTTGGCCTGGTTTCCATATGCAGGCTCAGAGAATTTTGTTTTCTTGAGTTGGAGTCTCACTCTGTTGCCCAGACCGGAGGGCAGTGGCATGCTCCCAGTCACTGCAGCCTTGACTTGCCGGGCTCTGGCGATCCTTCCGCCTCAGCCTTCCAAGTAGCCAGAACTACAGGCGCATGCCACCACATCCAGCTAATTTTTTATTTTACTGTAGAGACGAGGTCTGGCCAAGTTGCCCAGGCTGGTCTCGAACTCCTGAGCTCAAGCAATCCTCTTGCCTCAGCCTCCCCAAGTGCTGAGATTGTAGGCTTGAGTCACCGCGCCCAGGCCAGGCTCAGAGAATTTATGATACTTCCCCAAGATCACACAGCAGCAAGGCAAGATGGGAACCCAGGTAAGTCTCCCAGGTGGGGATGGGGGGAAGGAATACCTGCCAGCCTCTCTCGGAGGGTCTGCACTTCCTTCCGAAGCTGTTCCAGCTCCCGGTGGTCTGGGTGGACGTGTGGGGCCTCTGGCACAGGTGGCAAGACCGGCAGGTGAGACGCTGCTCCCATGGCAGCAGCCCCAGGGCCAGCACACCCACCCACCCAGCCCTGGCCCAGCTAGTCCCTATACCTTGGCGCTTCCGGCCCAGCTCTGCTTTCTCCTGCTCCAAACAGCGTAATTTCCGCTCCAGTGCAGCCAAGGCCTCAGAGCCACTCTCAGGACTGTGGCTGGGGGAGGGCAGGGCCACAGGCGTTGGCAGAAGCCCCCTTCCCAAAGCTGCCTCCATGCTCCTGCATCCAGTCCCTCATTCACCCAAGAAACACCCAAGCCAGGACCTGCCCTTGCGAGACCCCAGGCTGGTGCCACGGGTGGCAGCCCAGGGCAGTGGTTCCAGGGTCCAGGCTCCAGGGTCCTCAGGCCCAGATCCAAGCCCTCATCCTGGTCCTCACAAGCTGGGTCGCCTTGGGCTTTATCTATCTTAGCCTCAGCCTCCTTGTGGGAACACGGTGGTGACAGATAGGACTCTCCCAGGGCTGCCGAGTGTGGTGATGTGGGTCCAGCTGGCCCCTGCCTCAGAGCACACCCCACCAGGACCCCGTTGCAGACTCAGGGCAGCCCTTCGAAGGGGACCTGGTGGAGACCATCCTGCCCATTTTACAGAGGCATAAAGTGAGACACAGAAGCAGTCAGGCCCTTCAAACACTAGGTCTCCGGCCCCAAGTGCAGTGCATCCTCGGCCTGCCATGGAGGGTGCTGTAAGGGTTGTGAGCTAGAAGAGGGCCCAGGCACAGGCCTGGCTTCACCAGGACCCTGAGGACATGTGGGCTGCAGCACCCAACGTGTGCGGGGAACCATCCTGCGTCCTTCCCGGGGCCCTGTGGGCTACGCTCCCAGCGTCCTCCAGGCCAGGCAGCCCCCCAGTTTCCCACCAGGTGTGTGAGGACCAGACTCACCTGCCAGAGGTGTAGGTGAAGCCCACAAATGGCAGGTGGTGGCCCGAGAAGGCCCCATGGGAGGGTGGCGGCACAGTCCCCTGCAGGAGACGGAAGGAAAGGCAGAGTCGACGGGCAAGCTCCAGGCTGAGGCCCCAGGAGACCCCCTGGAATCCCTGCCGCTTCCTGCTCAGATGGGAACCTAGGGTGATAACCCTAGGTTATCCACCCACCAAACAGACCACACCTCCCACAGGTCCTTGGGGTTATTGTCTCCCAGGGTCTTCTGGGAGTTTCCTTCCTTATATGAATTCTGGTTTTATCTTTTGAGTCAGAGTCTGTCGCCCAGGCTGGAGTACAGTGGCACGCTCATGGCCACCACAGCCTCGACCTTTGGGCTCAGGTGATCCTTCTGCCTCAGCCTTCCACATAGCTGGAACCAGAGGAGCATGCCTCCACGGCTGGCTAATTCTTTGATTTATTGTAGAGACAAGGTCTCGCCAAGTTGCCCAGGTTAGTCTCAAACCCGTGGGCAATCCCCTCACCTCGGCCTCCCAAAGTGCTGGGATGACAGGTGTGAGCCCCTGCGCCCGGCACTGAATTCTGGTCAATAGGCCGACACCTGGGCCAAAAGGACTTCCCTTGACACAACCCACATCAGCACGGGTGAACCAGCCCAGGTGAACCGCAGCTCTCATGAGCCACTGGGGTTGAAGGTCTCACCCCCGGCCCAAGTCGAGTGAGTTTTTTGTGTGGGGAGGGTCCTACGGCCAGCGAGGGTGAGGGCAGCCACCCCTCAAAGGAGCTTCTGCCACTCACTGGATGGTTGAGGGTGTTGTCATCCACATCGAAGTTGGAGGTGTCCACGGGTCCGCGAAGCTCAGGGACGTAGGGGGCCGTACTAGTCGCCAGCCTCTCCCAGTCCACGCCTTCAAAGAAGGGATGGTTCCGGAAGTCGTCCAGCCCTCCACGGCCCAGCCGTTCCTCCTGGCGACACAGCAGCTGTCGGATCAGGTCTCGGGCACTGGCCGGTACATCAGGCGCATCCGGGGGGAACTGCAGATGGTCCTGCAGGCAGGGGGCGCAGGGACGGGGTCAGGCGGGGCTGACCATCCAGGAGCCTGGACTGGCCCAAAGGGATATCCCACCTCACAGACTCAGAGGCCCGCTGCCGCCCCAGGACCTAGAGCCTGGCGGCCAGACCTCATGGTTCATAATCTTGCTGTAGGTTTCCACCAGGGACTCGGCATAGAAGGGCGTCTCCCCGAAGAGCAGCTCGTAGGCGCAGACTCCCAGCGACCACCAGTCGCACTGTGGGCCGTAGTGGCCTTTGCCCTCCTCCATGGCCTGCAAGATCTCAGGGGAGATATAGTCTGGCGTCCCAACTGCCACGGACGAGTCCACCTGGCGGGGGGTGGGATTGATGGTGGGTGAGGACAGCTTTGGGTCTCGGGCCCTCACCACAGCCGTGGCACCTCCAAGTCCACCAGGGCTTTGCTGGCCTGGTGCTCTCCCCACTGAGGATCTGGGCCTTGCCCTCCCTTGCCCTGGGAGCCTGACACCCCTGCACGAGGCCGAAGTCCTCTTGCTGCCCCGAGGGAATGGCCCGCCTGGTGTCCCCTGTTCCCGCTCCAGGGCAGGCAGGGCACTTACCATGCCACTATTGTTCAGACGCAGGCAGGAGCCAAAGTCGGCCAGGCGGATGTGCCCGTTCATGTCCAGGAGGACATTGTCCGGCTTGACGTCCCTGGGGGAGGGCAGCGAGGGGGAGGGGCTCAACCCGTGTGTGTGGGTGTGTGCTTAGGCACACGTCCAGTGACACAGCGTGGGCACGCACGAGCACCACTCACACGTGTTCCCGTGTGCACACACAAGCAACATGTAGACATGCATGTGGCAGAGACAGGAAGCTGCGGGCCAGCATAAGGAAGATGCGATCAGAGAAAGGCCCACGAGGGTGACCTCGGAGGCGGCAAAGTCTGACGCAGGAGTCAGATTCCCCCATGCCACCACGACTCGGCCACCCACGAGCTGAGTCACCGTGGGCCAGGTGAGCTCCCTGTGCTCTGGCCTCTTTGACCGTAAGGGAGACCGACAGCAGTGCCAGCCATGTCAGGCTTTTCAGTACGAGGATTCGAGGGAACCACACATGCAAAACCAGTGAAGGGTTAGGCACCCCGTGAGTGCTCAGCAAGCATCGGCTCTGCCCACACGGTCAGCAGGGCCCACCTGTGGACGTAGCCCAGCTGGTGCAGGGAGTGGATGGCCAGCACCATCTCTGCCAGGTAGAACTGGGCCAGCTCGGGCGGGAGGCGGTCCTCAAAGCGACTCAGCAGCGTGAGAAGATCCCCACCGGCGTAATAGTCCATCACCAGGTACTGGATGGCGGGGAGCGGGGAACAAGAGTCAGGCCTGGGGAGGCTGGCACTGGAGTGGAGGTTCACGCCTGTCATCCCAGCACTTTGGGAGGTCGATGCGAGAGGATTGCCTGAGCACAGGCGTTCGAGACTGGCCTGGGCAACATGGCAAGACCTCGTCTCTACAAAAACCAAAAAAATCAGCCAGATATAGGTGGTGTGTGCCTGTGGTCCCAGCTATTTGGGAGGCTGAGGTGGGAGGATCACCTGAGCCCAAGGGTTTGAGGCTGCAGTGAACCATGATTGTGTCACTGCACTGCAGCCTGGGTGACAGAGCAAGACCCCAACTCAAAAAAAAAAGGCCAGGCGTGTTGGCTCACGCCTATAATCCCAGCACTTTGGGAGGCGGAGGCGAGGGGATTGCCTGAGCGCAGGCATTCAAGACCAGCCTGGGCAACATAGCGAGACCTCGTCTCTACAAAAGTCAAAAAAATTAGCCAGGTGTGATGGTGCATGCCTGTGGTCCCAGCGGCTTGGGAGGCTGAGGCGGGAGGATCACTTGAGCCCAGCCGGTCGAGGCTGCGGTGGCCGTGAGCATGCTACTGCACTCCACCTGGGTGACAGAGTGAGACTCCAACTCAGGAAAAAAAAAAGGATCCAGATGAAGGAGGCGCCAGTCCACCTCACTTTGGTCCCGCGGGACTCTGGAAAGGCAGGCCTGTTTCCCCCTGCAGCTCTGGGTGCCAGCTCCCAGCCAGAACTCAGGTAGGAGACTTCGGGCCCGGAGCTGGCGGGAAGTGGAAGCCTTGTGATCTCAGCGGGAGGGGTCTCCCCCGGGACTCAGTGTCCCTGGCCCCAATGACCTCTCGGTCCCTCGGCCACCACTCCCTCCAGCCCTGCCGGGCATTCTCACCAGATACTCCTCGTCTTGGAAAGCATAGTGCAGAGCGGTCACCCACTGGCTGTCCCCTTTCACCAGGACGTCACGCTCCTCCCGGAAACAGGCTGTCTGCAGCAGGGAGTCAGGGGTGGGACGAGATCAGGGCCCCAGAAGCCCCCTTGGCCGCTCCGGGGGTAGAGAAAGATTAGTAAGTCTGGAAGCTCAGATCAAGGTCACAGCTCTGCTCTCCCAGGCTGGCTTTGGTTGAGCCCCAGTCCGTGCTCTGTGGCTCTGGGCCTCGGCGTTACCATCAGGAAAATGGGAGGGACTGTGTTTTTGCCTTTTTGCTTTTAACTCTGCTGCTGAGGAAGACCGGATCGGTGGCCGTGGGGGCGGCATCCGTCACCCGGTCAGCAGCCAAGCCCCTCCTCCCCCGGGATGCCCTCTGGGCCTCATTGGCAGCACACCCCTCCCCTCACATGCCTGCAGGCTGCCAAAGGCCCCCCCGGGCCCCCCCAGACTGACCTCAGCCCTCTTCAGCATCTCCCACTTGTGCAGCATTTTCATGGCGAAGATCTGTCCACTGTCCCTCTGCCTCACCACGGCGACCTGAGGCCACAGGCAGGACTGCGTTCAGCCCAGCCCGGTGCAAACGCTGCCCTTCCCTGCCCACCACGGGCCCTTTGCTCACCTCCCCGAAGGCCCCTCGGCCGATCACCTTCAAGATCTCAAAGTCATCTCTCTGCAGACGCAGTTCCTTCACCTTGGACACGAAGGGGCTGGCTGAGGGGACATGGTGAGGAGGGGTGGAGTCAGAGTGCGTGCAGGGAGGGGCCCAGCTCCCCCATCACCTTGGAAGGCAGGGGCTGCATCTCCTATGGGACCAGGGCAGGATGGCCACCCCAGGGACAGGAACTGGAGCTCATTCGGCCACGATCAGGAAGTATGGAAGATGGGGGTGCTGGCTTGGCCGGTCCCTTGGCCCCCAGACCTCCCCGGACCCCTGTCCTCAGACTCCAGGTAGCCTCCGCCCCGGGGGCTGATGGGACTTGTAGTCCTGCCCAGCCTGGGGCCTGACCCTGGCTGGCCAGGTCACCCTGAGGACGAGGACTGACCGTGGGGATACCAATGCTACCCCCAGCTCACAGTTCTCGGCCTGTCTTGGGAAACTGGACAAACAACATTCCTTGTCCCCAGAGAGGCTTCTCTGCCATCCAGGAGCTGTGGGCCCTGGTCAGGGAACCCTGTAGGCACAGAGCCTGGGGTCGCCCCAAAAGACAACAGTGCTGCAGGGCTCTGGGAAGACAGGCTCTGTGGTTCCCACGCGGGACCTCCTTGGGCTGGAGGCACAGTCACCCGTCTGCCTGGGGGCTCACAAGACTCAAAAACGGGCCAAACACCTCTGCCTGGCGCCGGCGCCTGCGGGTGTGAGCACTCGGGATCCCTCCAGGCCTGGCCAGCCCTTGAACTCTGGGCCCTGCCTCCCTCTCGGGACGAGGCCTTTGCCTGGCCAAGAGCCTCCTTCTTTCTCACAGTCCCAGACGCCTCTGAGGGGGGCATTTCCAGCCACTCCCAGCCCTTTCCAGGCCTGGAACGGCCACAGGCTGGGGGCAAGGAACCAGGTCTTGGGAACTCAGGGAGGCGGGAGTGGCCCGTCAGGAGGGAGGGCAACTGTGGTCTGGCGCCCTGCCTCAGTTTCCCCCGCCAGGAGGTAAACTCCCTGCCAGCTGGGCGGGTCTGTGGGTGGGATAAAGAGCTGCTCCACTGGTTTATCAGGCAGAAGCCCGCAGCGGGGGTGGTGTGGAAACCTCATTACAGAAATCGTCCTTCCCAGGTCTGTGCACGGAGCTCAGGAGAAGTCACAGGCCTCTGAGGGGGGACGGAGGCCAGAGCGGCGACCCACCAGCCAGACAGGGGTGCACGCCGGGCCCACAGGCAGGAAGGGCCAGGCCCCCAGGACAAGCTGCCCAGTCTCCTCGCCTCGCGACAGGGAATGGGGGCTCTGGGCAGGAGCAGGGACAAGTCGGGACAGGAGAGGAATGAGTCACCGCCCTCTGAGTTACCTTGGGAGATGTCAACAGATGGGCCCCCACGCTGGGGTCCCGGGCAGAGATGCCAGAGGCAGGAAGGGAGGAGCACACATGTGTGTGCAAACACACACACGTGTGCATGGGTGTCACGGGGGGGCAAGTGATGACAACACGGACACACACGCATGACACGCAGGAGCTCTGGGGACACGGGCAGGCAATCGAGGCAGGGCCCTTGGACTGCCCTCGCCCTGGACAGAAGGGCTGGGGCCAGGGCCAACTTGCCGGCACTCCTGGGTGGCAGGTCCCCAGCCGTGCCAGGCCAGGCCTCATGCCTGCCCAGAGCTCAGGAGCGCCAGGAACGCCTGTCGCCCACTGGGTAAACATCCGCCTCACCCCACCCTCCAGGCCAGCCACTGTGCCTCCCCCGTGGCCCAGCTGGGTGTGACCAGGGACCCTTCCAGTGCCCTCAGTGGGTTCAGGGTCACCCTGGGCCAGCCACTCCCGGTGACGCAGATGAGTCAGCCGGGAAAGGGTGCAGGCCCACCTCCAGCCAGGTCCCCGTCCCAGGCCCTGGGGGACTAGCCCTTGGGAGCCTGGCCAGCAGCTTGCACAGACCAGGACGCTGAGGCTGGTTCTGGAGACCTGGCTGTGGCGGTCTTGAGTGCAGGGAGAGGGGTGCGTGTGTGTGGGAGGGGGAAAGGGGGTGTCTGCAAGCGTGCCATACCTAGGGATCTGAGTGTGTACAGAGCCAGTGAGGTCTGCAAGGTTCCCCGGCCCCTCTCTGAGCTGTGCATCCTTAGGGAATGAGGGACACAGAAGCCCGTGTGCCCTGCGTCGCATGCACGGGGGCCTGCGTGTGCGTTCTGCGTGGGGCACGAGGTGACCTGAGAGCCAGGAACCCCGCGGGACAGGCAGCGGGTACCGCGTCTGGGGGTCTACTCTCGGGCACGTGTGTGGCTGCGTGACTGCACCGCGTGCGCGAGTCCGAGCGAGGGC
>NW_007113657.1:14757-17300 GCF_000164805.1 Carlito syrichta | reverse complement strand
AGCTGTGTGCAGCCGGGCTGGACCAGACGCCGAGGGACGGGGTGTCCGTCCAAGGGCAGCGATCCAGGGCGGGTGGGCATTTCGGTGGCTTGGGACGACGCGCCCTTTCATCGAGAGTCGGCTTGAGGCCGGACGCGGTCGCGGTGGCTCACGCCCGTAATCCCGACACTTTGGGAGGCCGAGGCGGGAGGACTGCCCGCGTCCAGGGGTTCGAGACCAGCTGCCTGGGCAACTCGGTGAGATCTCGTCTCGAAATTAAGTCAAAAAATTAGCCGGGTGTGGTGACGCGCGCCTGTGGCTCCGGCTCCTTGGAAGGCTGAGGCGGGGGGATCACCTGAGCCCAGCAGGTCGAGGCCGCGGTGGCCGTGAGTGCGCCCCTGCCCTCCAGCCTGGGCGACAGAGTGAGATTCTGATTCAAACAAAGAAAACAGATCTGTTTGGGGGTTTGCCTGCCCCACAGAAATGGGGCTGCTTGAAGGAGGAGGCGCCCCGTGAATGTGTGTCGAACTGAACTGAGCACCTCCTGGTAGCAGACAGTGTTTCTCGATGTCTGGGGTCTTCCGTGTGACCGCAGAGACCCCGCCCTGCGGCCTCGAAGGCCCCACAGTCCGAAAAATATCTGGGGAAACAGAGTCGGGGTGTGTTACCCAAGTCAGGCTGTGAAGAGAAGCCAGGACTCAAAACCCAAGCCTGGGGACCCCGCTTCAGTGCCTCGGAATCCTGTGGGAGGGGGAGGGGACAGGAGTTCGGATGGTGCAGGCCCTGCCGGCTCTGGCCTGAGGGGTTCGGGGCCCTCCTGGCTCTCACCTGTAGCTTTCGGGGTCCTTCCCTCCCGGGCGGGGCGCGGCCGGTTCTCCCAGGAGGTCGGCCGGGCCGTGCTCGCTGGGGCCGCAAGGGAGCGCCAAAGACCAGACGAGGGGACAGGCGCAAGCTCCCATCTGGAGAACTCGGGAGGGGCAGGGGCTCTGGGCGGCACGGTGGGCCTCCTGTCCCCCAGCCCCCCCGCCGACTTCTGGACATCCTGACCCTTCACCCCCACCCCGCCATGGCCCCAAGATCCACGGTCAAGGGCCAACTGGACCGGCCAGGCGTCTGGGTCCTGGCTCCCTCCCTGTGTGACCCGGGGCAAATCCCCGAACCTCTCTGAATGCTGACTTCTCAGAAAAGCCCACCCCGGGGCCCATCAGACTCCCTCCCCACGCAGGACGGCAGCGTGGAGGCCGGGTCCCAGACCGCAGACACTGTGCCCGGAGGTCAGGGCTGCCCAGGTAGAACTGGGACCGTCCCTTGCACTGCCTGCCTCTTGCGCACTGGATTCCTGTTGGCCCTTTATTTGTTTTGCAAGCCTCAGTTTCCTTGTCTGTAAAAGGGTCAGGCATCCTGCTCACTCTTTTGCAGCTCCAATGTCAGAAAGTCTTTTTTTTTTTTTTTTTAGTTGGATTCTCACTGTGTTGCCCAGGCTGGAGGGCAGTGGCACGCTCAAAGCCACCGAAGCCTCGACCTGCTGGGCTCCGGCGATCCTTCCAAGTAGCCAGAACTATAGGCGCACCCACCATACCCGGTTGATTTTTTATTTATTGTAGAGATGAGGTCTTGCCATGTTGCTCAGGCTGGCCTCAAACCCCTGGGTTCAGGCAATCCTCTCGCCTCGGCCTCCCAAAGTGCTGGGATGACAGGCTTGAGCCACCCCGCCCAGCACCGCCCCCCCCTTTTTAGAGACAAGGTCTCACTGTGATGCCTGGGGTGTAGTGACACAATCATAACTCTTGCATCCTCAATTTCCTGGGCTCAAGCAATCTCCCGCCTTAGCCTCTCAAGTAACTGAGACTATGAGTCACCACATTCAACTAAGTTCTTAAACTGTAGAGACGAGGTCTCGCTCTGTTACCCAGGCTGGTCTAGATCTCCTAGGCTCAAGCAATTCTCCCGCCTCGGCCTCCCAAAGTCTCAAGATCACAAGCATGAACCACCACCCCCGGCCAACGTCAGAAAGTACTTAAAGCCTCAGTCTGCTTGACTCTGTTCCAGCCTCAACAAGCAGCCAGGCCTTCAGCCCTGATAGTCGGAAACAGCTCCTGGACGTGGCCCCCCCGGGCCCCAGCAGAACTGTTCTCTGGTCCCATATGAGCCAGACCACCAGGGCCACACAGGCCTTACCTTGCTTGACTCAGAGTCCTACACACTTGGCCCGACCCCAGGCCCGGCTCAGAGGGGCTCAGGGGATGAGGAGTCTGGGCGGGGAAGATGCCCCACCCAGAGCCTCGGTCCCCGCCTGCCTGGGCAGTCTGGTCACTCTTTCCTTCCCTTCTTCCTAGTCCCACGGTGTCCTCATTCAAAGGCCTCCTCCGGGTCACTGCTCCCCAAATGTAGGAGCCCTGGACCCCTGCCCCCCCTTGCCTCACGCCCAAGCACTATCTCTCACCCAGGCCTCAGGGGCACAGGCCCTGCTGACAGCCCCTTTTCTTGGGGCTTCTTGGCATTTTTTTTTTTTTGAGTTGGAGTCTCACTCTGTCGCCCAGACTGGAGTGCAGTGGACTGCTCCC
>NW_007113657.1:8225-13546 GCF_000164805.1 Carlito syrichta | reverse complement strand
GGCTCAGGCAATCCACTCACCTCAGCCTCCCAAAGTGCTGGGATGACAGGTTGAGCCACCAAGCCTGGCCTCCATTTACAACTTAATACATCGGGGCTGGGAGGCTGGGGGGTACCAGCCTTGAGCTCCTGCCGTTGGTCCAGACCCTACCTAGGATTCAGGTTCTGGGGCTCGCTCGGTGCCTGGCAGCAGAGGGGTGTCGTGTGGTGGCACCCAGATGCTGCGGACAGGGGCAGGTCGGGTCACAGCGGATTTGCAGTAGGCTTCTGCAAAGGGCAGAAATGGAGAACAGGAAACTGTCGATTCAGCGACTCGGGCCTAGCAAAAAGAGAAGGTTGAGATCAGGTGAAAAGTCCAAAGACAGGAGCAGGGAGAGGCCCTGAGAGCCCAGAGAAAAGAAGCAGCAGGGAACCCGGGTTTCTGACCCCTAGAACACAGTCCTCTGGGTCGGGCAGGGGGCCCAGACACAGGCAGGCTGGGGGGTCTGTGACATTCATGGCCACATCCGAGGCCTGCCGAGCCCAGGGCTGTGGCGCCCCTTCCCAAGGTCCAGAGAGCCGGCCTCCAGTGGGTGACCCGGGATGACAGTGTCCCAGCCTCGGCCTCGGGAAGCAGCTTCTAGCAGACAGTCCATGTTAGGTCAGTGAGCCAGTGTTGTGTAAAAGTGGCAAAGAATTACCCAAGGAAAGGTTATTTAAAAGGTAGATGCAGCCAGGCCTGGTAGCTCACGCCTGTAATCCCAGCACTGACCCCAGGGTTTCGAGACCAGCCTGGGCAACTTGGCGAGACTTCATCTCTACAATAAATTAAAAAATTAGCTGGGCATGGTGGCGCACGCCTGTAGTTCGGGCTACTTGGAAGGCTGAGGCGAAAGGATCACCTGAGCCCAGCAGGTCAAGGCTGCGATGACTGTGATCATGCCACTGCACTCCAGCCTGGCCACAAAGTGAGACTCCAACTCAACATAAATAAATAAGTAAAAGGCAGATCAGAGAAAAAGGATGTATCCACCTATCCAAGACTAGAGAAGGTTCAGATGCTTGGGGTTCAAAGCTTTTAAAAGCTTCCCTTTGGCCAGGTGCAGTGGCTCAAGCCTGTAATCCCAGCATTTGGGGAAGCCAAGGTGAGAGGATTGCCTGAGCCCAGGGGTTCAAGACCAGCCTGGGCAATCTGGCGAGACCTCGTCTCTACAACAAACCAAAAAATTAGCTGGGCGTGGTGGCTCGTGCCTGTAGTTCGTTACTTGGAAGGCTGAGACCAAAAGATCACCGGAGTCCAGCAGGTTGAGGCTGCGGTAGCCATGAGTGTGCCACTGCACTCCAGCCTGGGTGACAGAGTAAGACTCTGACTCAAAAAAAAAAAAAAAAAAGAGAAAGCTTCCCTTTTAGAGGTCAGGAGCAGTGGCTCACACTTGTTATCCCAACACTTTGGGAGGTGGAGGCGAGAGGATTGCCTGGGTCGAGGGGTTCGAGACCAGCCTGGACAACGTGGCGAGACCTGGTCTCCACAATAAAATAAAAAATTAGCCGGGTGTGGTGATGCGTACTTGTGGTTCCAGCAGTAGGTTGAGGCTGCGGTGGCCATGAGTGGGCCACTGCACTCCAGCCTGGGTGACAGAGTGAAACTCTGAGGGAAAAAAAAAGCCTCCCTTTCAGAGGGGACAGGTAAGCACAGGTGCTGTCACCATGGTGATGGGGTGGTGGCTAGTAGATAGATGGGTGGATGCATCAGTCACCTAGATGAGAAGGGTGGGGTGGGTAGCCTCAAGGCAAATTCTTAGGACAAAGATGTTAATCTTAGCATCATGTGACTTGTCCAGGGTTCTGGAGAAGGATTGTCGGGTATGAGCTTGAGGGGCCCAGAGAGACTCCATCGTGGGCTCTGTCCTTTGAGGTCCGCAGGGCTGGCAAGAGTGGCACCCGAGCCCTGCCCCCCTCAGCCACAAGGGTGGTGCCCTGCTCCCACCCAGGGGTCAAGAGGCATGAGGCCGGCTGTGGAGTCACATGACCCAGTCTGCTGCTGATCAGGTGTGTGGCCTTGGGCGAGTCCCTTCCTCTCATCTGGACAGTGTCTTTTTTTTTTTTTTTTTGAGTTGGGGTGTCACTCTGTTGCCCAGACTGGAGTGCCATGACCGCTCCCGGCCACCGCAGCCTCGACCTGCTGGGCTCCAGCGATCCTTCTGCCTCAGCCTTCCAAGTAGCCGGAATTATAGGCATGCGCTACCACGCCCGGCTGATTTTTTTTTTTTTTGTAGAGATGAGATCTTGCTGCCCAGGTGGGTCTTGAACCCGCTGGCTCAGGCAATCCACTCACCTCAGCCTCCCAAAGGCGCAGAATTACAGGCTGAGCTACCGAGCCCAGCTGGACAGCGTCTTTTTGTGTGTAACAGAGAACGCCACCTGCTCAGGTGTGAAGGACAGATGAGGAACGTGGACATCTTGGATGGCCCACAATGGCTGTCCTGATCCCTCTCTCCAGGGGAGCAGGCAGTGGGGGAGTGCCCAGATCTGCCTTTGCTGTTCAGACAACTGGTTCTTTTTTGGGGGGGGGGTCAGGGTCTTACTCTGTTGCCCAGGCTGGAGTGCAGGGGCACGCTCACAGCCACCCCAGCATCAACCTGCTGGACTCCGGTGATCCTTCCGTCTTAGCCTTCCAAATAGCTGGAACTACAGGTGCTGCCACCACGGCCGGCTAACTTTTGATTTATTGTAGAGATGTGGTTTTGCCAAGTGGCCCTGGCTGGTCTCGAATCTGCGGGCTCAGGCAATCTTGCCTCAGCCTCCCAAAGTGCTGGGATGACAGACTGAGCCACCGAGCCTGGCTGACAACTGGTTCTTATTTAAAGGTGTGTCTGGGCTGGGCCTGGTGACTTGCACCTGTAATCCCAGGAGGCTGAGTGAGGCTGGAGGTTTGCTTGCGCCCAAGAGTTTGAGACCAGCCTGGGCAACACAGTGAGACCCGGTCACTATGAAAAATTTAAAAAATTAGCGGGGCATGATGGCCTGTGCCTGTTATCCCAGCTACTTGGGAGGCCAAAGTGGGAGGATTGCTTGAGCCCAGGAGGTTGAGGCTGCAGTAAGGAAAAAAAAAAAACTAGCTGGGCATGGTGGCACGTGCCTGTAGTTCCAGCTACTTGGAAGGCTGAGGCGGAAGGATCACCTGAGCCCAGCAGGCCGAGGCTGCGGTGGCCGGGAGCGGTGCCACTGCACTCCAGCCTGGGAGACAGAGTGAGACTCCAACTCAGGAAGAAAAAAGAGCCAACGTAAAGGTGTGTGGGCTGGGGTGGCTTTGGGTAGGGGCGGATGGAGATGGTGGGGGCTGAGGGCCCCCCACCCCCAAGGTAGTCCTTGGCAGTCTTCAAGACTTCTCTGGAATGCCCCGGACCCCAGGGGCGTGTCTTCTGGAAAGCCCAAAGCTCTAAATAAGTGGACATATGGTGGTTTCATCATCCTAGTTTTCCTTCCAAAAACCTTCCCCACGCTGCTCCAACAAGCCACAGGGGCTCCTGCACTTCGCAGTGGCCGCAGCCCATGTGGTTTTCTAATTATCAGTCCCTCTGGGTGCACAGGAAGCCCGGCCCGAGCCCCCTTGGCCACCACCCCTCTGGTCCCTGGGCGCCACTGAGTCTGCAAGCTGCTTCAGGGAAGGGTGGGTCCAGCCTGTTTTGTTCTGGGTGTTGGGTGGGGCCCTGGGCTCCCTGAACCCCACCCCCACCCCCACCCTGACTAACCTCCCTGGGGTGCTCAGCTTAAGAGGCCAATCAAGGTGTGAGTCCTTGGGGCTTTGCCTCCTGTGTTTGGGGCCGGAGGAAACAGGCCCGGGACGGGGTTGAACTGGCTGCAGTGGCAGAGCCGGGATTCGAGCTCGTGGCTGCCCATGGCTGCCTGAGCAGGCAGGCGTGCTTTGAACCCAGGGGGGCCGGAGTGGTGGCGGACCATCCTCACCTCCTTATCCCTCTCACCACCTGCTGGCCCCAGTTGGGCAAGTCCCACAGCCAGCCCCCTCGAGATGAGAACGGGGCACTGGTTGGATTGTCTGAGTCCAGGGGTTCGAGACCAGCCTGGGCAACTTGGCAAGACCTTGTGTCTCCCATAAAATAAAAAAATTAGCCGGGTGTGGTGGCGTGTGCCTGTAGTCCTAGCTACTTAGAAGGCTGAGGCGGAAGGATCGCCTGAGCCCTGAAGGTCGAGGCTGCAGTGGTGTGAGCGACACTCAAGCCTGGGCAACAGAGTGAGACTCTGACTCAAAGAAAAACCAAGGTTTATTTTTTAGAAACACTCTGTCACCCAGGCTGGATGGAGTGTAGCGGCACAAACATAGCTTTGGTAACTTTGACCTCCTGGGTTCAAGTGATCCTTGAGTGCCTGAGTAGCTGGGACTACAGGTGTGAGCCACCATGCCTGGCTAACTTTTATTTATTTTAGATACTGGGGATCGGGGAGTCTTCCTTTGTTGCCCCGGCTGGTCTCGAGCTCCTGGCCTCCCACATCGACCTCCCAAAGTGCCGAGATTATAGGTGTGAGGCCCCTGCCCCGCCAGAAATGTTTGTCTTGAATGAGATCTTACAAACCCCAACATTAAAACAGCTGTGTGGGGGCCCAGAGGGAGTGGGTGGCTCCTTTGTCCCTCGGTCCTGGGCTCTGTGGGGCCGTGTGTGTGCATGGGACCCTGGACAGACTGCCCTGAAGGTCTCTCACGCTGGGAGCTGGGGGAAACGCCCATCCCCTGCCTCAGGCCAGCCTCCAAAGAGGGGGCTTCTCACTTGAGATCCTGGCCAGCCAGGGAGCAAGAAGGCAAGAGGTGGAACTAGCTCTCCAGGTGGGCGGGGCTAGCCCTCCACATGTGTTCACACCCACAGGCCAGCCCTGAACCCCAAAGACCCCCCCAACCTGTAGAACACGACCCAGTGGCAGACGTCCGCTCCGGCCCCTCCTGCAAGCCTCGACTTGGTGGGCACCTCTTGGGGCAGCCGCAGGGGGCTCACACCCCGTCACCCCACATTAGGGGTGGGTGTGGCCACAGAACCCCACAGGTGGAATACGCTCAGAGATGGGGAGCAGGCAGGCACTTCCCCGCCGCCATTCCACGAGCACCTCTAAGGTCTGCGTTGTCTGTGATGTGCACACAGCAAAAGCCTGTTCCCCCTTTCTTGGAGACCTCTATGAGCTGAGGGGTTGCCCCAAACTTTCTGAGCCCCAGGCTGAAGTGACAGCATTTCATCTTTATTTGTCTTTGCTTTGTTTTTTTTTGTGAGTTGGAGCCTCACTCTATCGCCCAGACTGGAGTGCAGTGGCCGCTCCCGGCCACCGCAGCCTCGACCT
>NW_007113657.1:5133-8162 GCF_000164805.1 Carlito syrichta | reverse complement strand
GCCTCCCAAAGGCGCGGGATTACAGGCTGAGCCACCGAGCCCAGCTGCATTTCATCTTTAATTAAACAGCTGCGGCCGGGTGTGGTGGCTCACGCCTGTAATCCCAGCACATTGGGAAGCTGTGGCAAGATAATTTCCTAAACCCAGGGGTTCTAGACCAGCCTGGACAACTTGACAAGACAACATGTCTACAAGAAATCAAAAAATTAGCCGGGTGTGGTAGTGCACCCCTGTAGTTCTGGCTACTTGGAAGGCTGGGGCGGAAGGATCACCGGAGCCCAGCAGGTGGACACTGGGGTGGCTGTGAGCATGCCACTGCCCTCCAGCCTGGGCAACAGAGCGAGACTCCGATTCAAAAAAACAAACAGCTGAGGTCTGGGGGTTGGTAGGATGGGGGGGGTCTGTCACTGTGTTTTCCCTTTTAAAGTTTGCTTAGGGCCAGGAGCTTGGCTCACACCTGTAATCCCAGCACTTTGGGAGGCCAGGATGCCAGGAGTTCAAGACTAGCTTGGGCAGCATAGCAAGACCCTGTCTCTACAAAAAAAATAAAAACAAATAAAAGGCTGGATGTTGTGGCTCATGCCTGTAATTCCAACACTTTGGGAGGCCAATACAGATTGCTTGCACCCAAGAGTTTGAGACCAGTCTGGGCAACATAGCAAGACCTCATCTCTACAAAAAATAATAATTAAAAAAACACTAGTTGGGCACGGTGGAGTGCACCTGTAGTCTCAGCAACTCAGGATGCTGAGATGGGAGGATTATTTGAGGCCAGGAGTTTGCGGTTGTAATCATGCCACTGCACTCTAGCCTGGGTAACAGAGCAAGATCCTGTCTCCAAAAATAAATACCATGAAGCGGATAGGTGCGGTGGCTCATGCCTATAATCCCAGCACTTTGGGAGGCTGAGGTGAGAGGATTGCCTGAGTTCAAGCCCAGTCTGGGCAACTTGGCGAGATCTCGTCTCTACAATAAATCACAGAAGAAACAGCCAGGCATGGTGGCACACATCTGTGGTTCCAGCTACTTGGAAGGCCAAGGGGGAAGGATCGCCGGAGCCCAGCAGGTCGAAGCTGTGGTGGCCGGGAGCGTGCCGCTGCCCTCCAGTCTGGGCGACAGAGGGAGACCCAATTCAAAAAATGAAAAACACAATGAAGCGTGCTTTGGTGGAAAGCACGATGGACACAGACAGCCCCGTTTGTGTCCCCTTCCACACCACTGCTATCCCAGCCGTCCTCGGTCTTGCGCTCTTCCAGTGTGAAATGGGGCAACACAGACCTCCCTGGATCACCAGGGCTCAGGCAAACCCAGCACAAGAGGAACCCCCATGGGAGCCGCTGGGTGGGGCAGGGAGGGAGGGCCACCCGGTGGCATGTAGACACATGCAAACGGTGGCACCGGACGCCGGCCACCCCGGCCGGGCCCTGGAGACCCCCGGGCACCCGTTTGTGTCCTGTCTTTGGCCACACGTCTGCCAGGAGCAGAGCCCGCCCCAGCACCCCAGGTCTGCACTCTCGAGAAGTATCATTCCCCATGTGTCACCCTTCCTGTCTGTGACATCATCTGGTCCTGGCCGGCCCTGCCTTAATTGCACTTTTGTCGCTGGTCTGTCTGCTTTGTCTGCCTTTGGCATCCCAGCTACCTTGTCCTTGGGGCTGGTGTGGAGCCGGCCTGGCTCTGGAGCCCAGAAACCCTTGTTTATTGGGCCCTGCCCAGTGCCAAGGCACCTACTTATCTGCCTGCGGCCAAGGCGGAGACCGGCTGGAGACACCGTGGGGACCCCAGAAGGCGCCCTGGCCCAGGCCTCGGCCTTCAAGTCCTCCTCACCGGGCCTCCCCCTCCCAGTCCATAAACCACTTCGTGCTTGGCTCTCACCCAGCCCAAGGAAAGAGGGTCGGCCAGGGCGGCAACTTCTCCCTACGGGCCTCACCCTCCTAGCAGCCGGCGGCACCAGGCAGGGCCACCCTGCCCCACAGCCTTGTCACTTGGTGCCTGCCGACATCTTGGCCCCCGGACGCTCTGCCAGCACGTCCACAGGCACTGAGGGAGGAGGGCCCCTGGAACACATGACCAGGCACCAGCTTCAGCACAGTATGACGTTTTAATGCGAGGAAGAAGTAAGTCTGCAGTCACTGTTCCTCCCACCGTGGGCAGGAGTGGCCCACCTCCAACAGTGACCGCGCGGAGAGGACGCGCCCGCACCTGGCCTCACCGGATACTGTGCAGCGCACGGGCCGCGCAGCTGAAGATGACCCAGCGCCGGGGGTGATGCCCTGAAGCCCACCTGCCAGCGTGCCCGGGGGGGAAGCCCTGGGATGCAGCACGCGGGCCGCTCCACCTGCCTCAGTGCTGTGACCCCCAGCGGGCGGCCGCTGGCCTGCGAGGGTCCCAAGGCCGTGCTTGATGTCAGCCAGAGGCCAAGGCCGAGTGGGGAGGCCTGAACGGCCCAGGCTGCTCACCGGCTCTTGCCTGGTTTCACGGCTCAGCCTGGGGGGTGGAGGCGTGCTAAGGACTTCAAGTCACCCCGCCCTCCTCTGCGCAACAAGAGAGGAAGGAGGGCAGGAAACGAGGGGGATAAAAAGGGAAGGGGCTGGGTTTCCCCCGGTCCCTGCTGTCTGGACCCCAGGCCCGGCCGGAGTCTCGGGATTCCCCTTGCCAGCACCAAACTGTCAGGACACCCAACGCTCACCTGGGGCCAGGGGAGGGGGCGTCAGGAAGCTCAGCCGAGAAGCACAACTTGGGGCTCAGGGCGGAGTCCTGAGCGCCCACACCTGACGGCTCCTGGGTGGAGCTGTCTTGGTTTGGGGGAGGGGGAGACAAAATCACAGCTTCTGAACAGCGGTCGGAAGTTACTGGAAAAGCTGGTCAAGTATGAAAAGTGTTGCTTTACAGAACAGAAACTAGCTTCTATCTTTTTCTGGAAGATGCTGTCTCCCTCTTCCCCCTAAGACCTCGGTGCCCCCTGAGCTGGGGTGGAGCGTCCGGGCTGACGGGTGCAGGGGGGGAAGGGCAGGGCCTGGAACACAGGG
>NW_007113657.1:559-4948 GCF_000164805.1 Carlito syrichta | reverse complement strand
GCTCAGTCTTTATGGACCTTGAGACGTGGCGACCCGGCCCCCCAACCTCTGCCTCCCGGGACTCTGCAGGCAGCGGGCGGCCTGTCACTCGAGCCTCCGCTTGGAGGGCGGGACCAGGTGCGGGGGCAGGTCGGCGGGCAGCTCGTGGCCCTCCAGCTTGACCTTGATGAGGTGGTTGGCCAGGGCAAACTCCTCGTCGTCCAGCAGCCCGTCCTTGTCCACGTCGGCCAGCTTCCAGATCTTGCCCAGCACCGTGTTGGGCAGCTTGGACTTCACCATCTCCTTCTTGGCGTTGGCGCCCGTGATCTTGCCGTTGACGGGCGACAGCGTGTAGAAGATCTCGTCGTAGGTGGGCTTGTCCTTGCCCACCACCCACTCCACGTCGTCGATGCCCTCGCCGGCGCCCTCGCCGTAGCCGTGTCCGAAGGGCCCGTTCATGGTGCCCTCGAAGGCCCCGCCCTTCACGGCCTGGGAGGGCATCAGGGACTCCTCCTGGCGCACCATCACCATCAGCCGGGCGATGTCGTTAGCCAGCATATCGTCCACCGTGTCCAGCAGCTTGGGTTTCAGGGCCTGGAACTTGCTGAAGTCCTGGGTCTGCAGGAGTTCCTGGGGGCGAGGGCGGGGGAGGGCTGGGAAGGTGGGCCCACGGGGCTCCAGGCTGCTCTCCCATGTACCCACCGGGGGGCTCAGCTCACCCGCCCTGGCCCCTCGCCTGTCGACAGGAGGGGACCACAGCACCTTCCTCCAGCGCAGCGAGGATCCGCAGGACAGCGGAGTGCCTGGTACACCCCCCCGTGGTGAGTCACCACTTTGCCCTCTGCTGTGTCAGCGCCTGGGCGGTGCCGGTGATTAACCCACCGCTTCCGTTCTGGGAGCCCCTACCCTACCCCATGGGGCTGGGACTCCCTCCAGAACCAGTGCCCCGGGCCTTCCTCTCTCCCCGCGATGGCCACCCGCCCGCAGAGCCCTCGGGGCCACTGGCATGAGGTACCTGCATCTTGCGGAGGCTGGGGAAGTCGCCCGGGGAGATCTGGTGCTCGCGCTCGATCTTCTGGTAGATCTCCCCCAGGTTGTTCACCAGCTCCTTCTTTTTGCTCTCCTTGCCGAAGACATTGGGCATCTCCTTCTTGAGGGAGCTGATGATGTAGGCGTGGACCTGTGGCACAGGCAGGGGCGCGTCAGGGCTTCCCCGGCCGTGCCCTGGCCGCCTGAGCAAACAGCTTTCGAGGACACTGCCAGTGCTCACTGCTCACCACGGGAGCGGGAGGGAAGGGGCCAAGCTCAAGGCTGCCGCCGCCGCAGGATCCCAGCGGCCAGGAGCAGACACACCCTGGTGAGGGGCATGGCTGCCCACCACGCGGGACAGAGGACAGGAAGACACCCTCGCAGCAGGAGACAGACGACAGCCTGGCAGGGGCCACTGGGATGATGCAGGGGCAGGAAACCAAGTCTGTCACCCGGGAGGTCACTTGCTGAGTGCCGGCAGACCCTTCACACACTCTCCATTCGGTCCTCAGCCCAGCCCTGCGGGGCTGAGGCGGGGACGGGGGACAGGCTTGCCCGGGTGTTTGCCTGCTGTGAGGAGCCGGGACTGTAACTGTGCTGCTGAAGGCGGCCACGGCCCCCGTTCCTTCTGCCCGCGCGCCCCCTTCCCCCAGCTGCCCCTCCCACACAGCAGAGGCAGAGCCAGCAGGCCTCGCAGCCTGCACACAAGATTCGCTGCAGTGCTCCCGAGGCCCAGCAGGCCCGAGTTACGCTCCATGTGGTCATCATGGCAGCCTTGATAACCACGGACTAGAAAAGTCCCACAAGGGCTCACAGGTGCTGCTGTAAGCCTACCTGAGCTTCAGCCCCTGGCTCAGACAGCCGCCAGCTAAGGGCGGCACCCTGGGAACCCAGCACTCCTCGAGAGCAGTGCGGCCATCAGACTGCTTGACCTTGTCAAGCGAAGTCCAGCCACACTGTGGCCAGCTGGCTCGCCCCACCCCTCTGTGCAGCAGCTCCAGCCCATCCACTGCCCTCTACTCAGCCCAGGTCGCCTTCTGAGATCTCAGAGGACGCTGGGTGGGCGGCTCACAGAGCCGCAGGCTGGTGGCATCAGCGCAGAGCGGGACACTCACCACTGCTCACCATGGGAGGGGCAGGAGGGAAGCGGCCAGGGAAGGAAGCAAGAAAAGGAAGTGGGCGACACAGCCGGTGTGAGGCCAGGCTGGAGTCCCTGGGGTTTTCCAGGTGGTGACTCAGTGTAACCGGCCTGGGAGTCCCATACCACTTCTGCAGACGACCGGAAGGGGCCTGCGTGCCCCTCGTCCTGCCTGTCCTAGAAGGAGGCGGCGTGGGGACAGCCCTCCGTGCCCTGCAGGGAGAGGGCCATGGCTGGGGCCCCATCCCCTCGGCTCAGGACATCCTCGGTCCTCTGAGGCGAGGGTCAGTCATCAGGAATTTCCCAGAGTCGGTTCCACTCATGGGAGGCTCCAGAGGGAGAGCTAGAAAACACGCAGCCCGTGTCCTCCAGAGTCAGCGTGTGGCCTGTTCCTACACATGGACACCACCGGGACCTGGGCAGGACAGATTCTGGCTCAGCAGGGCCAGGTGGGGCCAACAGTGGCGGCAGGGAATGGCCAGCTCTCATCGCTTGGCTAGGCAGTACCCAAATGCCACCTCAAGACTGTGGGTGCCGGCCCATTGCGGGGCCTCCACACTTCTGAACAGTGGACTTCAGGCAGGGGCATGGGCTCCCTGGCAAGCACCCTCCTCCTATCCTCAGTTACGCTCGGGAGCCCGGGCGGACAACCGTGCACAGACCAAGCCACGGCCACTGCCAAAGCCCTCACATCCACACGACATCACGCCCTGGCCCTTCTCTGCACCTATGAGGCAAGGGTCAACACTCTGCTCTCTGCACCATCTCACCCAAGGGCTGGTGACGCATCACCAATGGGCCTGGCTGGGCTGACAGGACGGCTCGCAGGCTGAGCCCTGGCCCAGCCTGGAGGGCAAAGCTGCAACCACAAACCATCATTTCTTTTTCTTTTTTTGAGTTGGAGTCTCCATTTGCCACTCAGGCTGGAGTGCAGTGGCACGCTCACAGTCACCGCAGCTTCAACCGGCTGGGCTCAGGTGATCCTTCCGCCTCAGCCTTCCGAGTAGCTGGAACCACAGGCATGCGCCACCCTGCCTGGCTAAATTTTTGATTTACTGTAGAGATGAGGTCTTGCCAAGTTTCCCAGACTGGTCTCGAACCCCTGGGCACAGGCAATCCTCCACCTCCACCTCCCAAAGTGCTGGGATGACAGGTGTGAGCCACCATGCCCGGCCACAGTCCATTTCTTATACAGCCAGCCCTGTGCTAGGAGTCTGGAAGGACAGCTGGATGCCCTGCTAGAAGGCGGGTGTCTGGACTCAGTTACTTTTCGACTATTCAGACTGCCTGTCAAATACACCTGTCCACAAGGTCAATGCCAACCACGACTGGGAATACCCCTCACCGTGACTGACCTGGACTGGCTCCTGAGGCAGTGCTGTCCAAAGTCAGACATCCCAAGGGGACACGTTCTGTCCCTCTGCTTTGGGGGTCTGCTGGTGGCATTAACCTTGGTTTCCAACCCCAGGCATCCGGCTCTCCCTCAAGTATTTGGCCAGCCTCCAAGATTCCAAACTCTTGAGTCACTCAGAAGTGCCAGCAGGTGCCAAGGGGCCTGTGCGTTCAGGGCACAACTTACAAGGCCTGCTGGACCGCAGCCACTCCACTCCGGGCCGCAGCCTGGCGCCCCATCTCCTCATGAGCTGCCTCCTATCCTGGCTTAAGAACCAGCACCCTCCAGGCTTCCCAAGGCCCCTGTGCCTCACCTGGACAGCCCCCCACCCCCGAGCTGTCAGCAGCAGCCTGAGCTTACAAATAACTTGGGCTTATTTTGTGTGTGTTGTTTTCCCCAGGAAGGCCGAGGCGTGCCGGGACAGGGCCCTTGTGTCACTGCCCGCTGTGTCCCCACTGTCCAGCACTGCGCCAAGTGCACTGCGGGGCTCCGTGAACCCCAGAGGGAAGCCGATGAAGCTCAGAGCTAACCCTCCACACACACCCTGTTTCCGAGTCTGCCTCACTAGTAACTTCCTGTTTGCTGTTTCTATGTTGTAAGCATATTCAATCCTTTGCTGAAAGTAGCTGCGTGTCAACCACAAACAGAACAGGTGGAGGGGGTCAAGAGGGAGGTCAGGTGGGGAGACCCAGTTAAAAGTAGGCCGCGGCCAGGCTCGGTGGATCAGCCTGTAATCTCAGTGCTTTGGGAGGTCGAGGTGAGTGGACTGCCTGAGCCTGAGGGTTCAAGGCCCACCTGGGCAACTTGGCGAGACCTCATCTCTACAATAAATAAAAAAAATTAGCCGGGT
>NW_007113657.1:0-539 GCF_000164805.1 Carlito syrichta | reverse complement strand
TGGCGACAGGTTGTGCAACCTGGGGCCCCGGAGCCCCAGACCCCACCTGGCCACAGACCGCTCCCCTAGCCCCGGGGCTACCTTGGCCAGCCGTGCCCGCTTGATCAGGTCATTGAGCTTCCTGAGGGCGGCGTTCCGGGGCAGCGACTGGATGTCTTTGAAGAGGTCCTGCTCCTCGGCCTCGAAGAGCTTGCGGTTGTCGGGGATGAGCAGCGGGTGGGACCAGAAGGAGCCGATGTAGACGCGGACCACCTCAGGGGTGTTGATGATCTTGCCCAGGGACCACATGAGCGCCCCGTACACCCGCATCAGCTGCTGCGTCTCGATCTGGTCGGCCTTGTTCAGCACCACACGGATCTTGTCCTCGTGGTTCTTGAGGGCCTTGATGACCTCCGAGAACTCGTCGGAGATGTCCAGCTTGTGGGCGTCGAAGAGCAGGATGATGCGGTCCACGCGCTCCGCGAACCACTCCAGGACGGCCGCGAAGTCGTAACCTGGGCGAGGAGGAGAAGCGTGACCCCAGGCCCTCCAACTTGGCC
>NW_007113656.1:0-539 GCF_000164805.1 Carlito syrichta | reverse complement strand
TGTCACTGAGGCACCCATACCAGAAGAGGGTCAGTTACTGAGGCACTCATCACAGATTTGGGATAATCACTGAGGCACCTATCCCAGAGGAGAACTAGTTACTAGGACACTTATTAAGAGGAGGGTCAGTCACTGGACACTAATCATAAGGAGTTAAAGACACTGAGGTACCTATCTCATAGGAGGGCCAGTCACTGAGGCACCCATTCCAAAAGAGCACTAGTCACTGGGGCACCTATTAGGAGGAGGGCATGTCACTGGAACACCAATCAAGAAAGATGGCCATACATTAGGAAACCCAGGACAGATGAGGTTAAGTCACTGGGTCATCCATCACAGAGGGGACTCAGTTGCTTGGGCACCCATCATTGAGGAGAGTCATTCCCTCCCGTAACCAATAGGTTGAGAAGTAGTTATGAGGCACTGATCATAGAGAAGGGCCACTCACTCGGGCATCCATTCCATACAAAGTGCAGTATTAGGGGCACTGACCACAGGGTGGCAGTCAATCATTAGGATATCCATCACAGAAGAGACTC
>NW_007113655.1:0-539 GCF_000164805.1 Carlito syrichta | reverse complement strand
TATTGTAGAGATGAGGTCTCCCTGCCCAGGTGGGTCTCGAACCTGCGGGCTCAGGCAATCTACTCACCTCAGCCTCCCAAAGGCGTGGGATTACAGGCTAGCCTGGTCTGTTCTTAAGATACTATTATCTTATTTCAGTTTTCTTTTCTTTTCTTTTTTTTGAGTTGGAGTCTCACTCTGTCACTTAGGCTGGAGTGCAGTAGCTTGCTCATGGCCACCTCAACGCTGACCTGCTGGGCTCCGGTGATCCTTCAGCCTCAGCCTTCCAAGTAGCTGGAACCACAGACGTGCGCCACTGCACCTGGCAAATTTTGTAAGCTTTATTGTAGAGATGAGATCTTGCCAAGTTGCCCAGGCCGGTCTTGAAAAACTTGGCTCAGGCAAACCTTTCGCCTCCACCTCTCAAAGTACTGGGATTACACATGTGAGCCACCACACCTGACTGGCCTTCCAATATATTTTTAAAATTATTTTATTTTACTTGTTCTGCACATGATTTCCTTTTTGTTTTACTTTATTCTCTTTTTTTTTTTTTTTTT
>NW_007113654.1:0-539 GCF_000164805.1 Carlito syrichta | reverse complement strand
CAAGGCGATCGTTCACTATTTTTTAGTTGGTTTTTTTTGAAGGGAGAAGGGAAGCAAAGGAAACCAAAGCAAGTGACTTAATTAACTGCTTCCATTAATGATTTTATTTGAACAGATAATGTAGAGGAAAAATAAATTACCCCACATTGATCTAAATGTTTTCATTTAATTTATCAAAACCTCTGCTTTTTTAGCGGTTCAAACCAGTGACAAAAATATTTTCCAAATGAGAGTAAATCCTAGCTCAGGAATTTAACTAACTGTATATTCAACTAGTCGAAGAATAGCTCAGATTTCATTCAGTCTTAATGATAACACATAATGTCCTAAAATACTATAGGTGGGTTTCAAAGCTGGGAGTTAGGTGAACTTCCAATATTAGAAGAAAAATAAAGGCAAAACAAATCAAAACAAAATATTTAGGGTAATTATAGAGCAGACTGTAAACCTACCATTTTTTTTCTGAAAAGATTTTAACTTTCTTCAGCAATATTCTTTCTGTTTAGGTTAGAAGAGTTTTTTTTTTTTTTTTTTTTTTT
>NW_007113653.1:0-539 GCF_000164805.1 Carlito syrichta | reverse complement strand
TTCAGCCTCCCTAAGTGCTGGGATTATAGGCATGAGCCACCATGCCCAGCCAGAATTACTATATTTAAAAATGTGCAAGGGACTGCAGAGTTCTTACATATTCTTTTAGGAATAGAGGGTCTGGCTGGGCATGGTGGCTCACGCCTATAATCCCAGCACTTTGGGAGGTGCAGGTGAGAAGACTGCCTGAGCCCAGGGGTTTGAGGCCATCCTGGGCAACTTGGCGAGACTTTGTCTCTACAATGAATCAAAAGAAAAATTAGCTGGGTGTGGTGGTGCCTGAGCCCTGCAGGTTGAGGATGTTTGACCATGTGCGTGCCACTGTACGCCAGCCTGGGAGACAGAGTGAGACTCCAGCTCAAAAGAAAAAAGGAATAAAGTGGCCAAAAAAAAAATGAGAAGACCATTACTGTGGAGGACCCATCACTAGGAAGGAAGAGTGAGTTCTGGTTATAGAGATTCTGGGAAGCTAGGCAGAGTTTACCTTTTTTTTTTTTTTTGAGTTGGAGTCTCACTCTGTCGCCCAGACTGGAGTGCAG
>NW_007113652.1:0-540 GCF_000164805.1 Carlito syrichta | reverse complement strand
GCGACCCCCCGCAGCACTTCGGCGGACCACCTCCCCTGATCTCGCCCAAGCCCCAGCACCATGCCATGCCCACGGCCCTCTGGAACCCAGTGTCCCTGATGGACAACACCTTGGAGACGCGGCGGGCCGAGAGCCACCCGCTGCACGGCCACTCGGCCGCGTTCGAGCCCAGCCGCCAGGCCGCCGTGCCGCTGGTCAAGGTGGAGCGGGTCTTCTGCCCGGAGAAGGCGGAGGAGGGGCCGCGGAAGCGCGAGGCCGCCCCCCTGGACAAGTACCAGCCGGCGCCACGGGAAGCAGCCAGCCTCGAGCACCAGGCCTTCCCGCCCGGGCCCGGGCCCTTCCTCGCCGAGCTGGAGAAGTCCACGCAGACCATCCTGGGCCAGCAGCGGGCCTCCCTGCCCCCGGCGGCCGCCTTCGGGGAGCTCAGTGGGCCCCTGAAGCCAGGCTCGCCCTACCGGCCCCCGGCGCCGCGGGGCCCCGACCCCGCCTACATCTACGACGAGTTCCTGCAGCAGCGACGGAGGCTGGTCAGCAAGCTGG
>NW_007113651.1:0-540 GCF_000164805.1 Carlito syrichta | reverse complement strand
TCACGGGGGGGGGTCGAGGCCGGGCCCATCCCCCACCCAGCTCCCTGGACCCCAGCCGGTGTCCTCACCCTGCTCAAAGGCCGAGGCGCCCGCCGCTCCCTCTGTGTCCCCCAGTTCCTCGCTGGACGACATGGTGCCACTGGACGACGTCCGTTCCAGCTTCTTCAGGTCCCCTGAGTGGGAGACGGGAGGTGGTCGCCCCCGCCAGGAGGGCCAGCTGCGGGGTCCCGCCGCCTCTCTCCCGGGCATCCCACCGGCCCCTGGGGATCCCGCCCCGCAGTCCCGGTCACCTGGGCCGGCGCCAGGGTCCGAGCCGCTGTCTATGTCGGAGGCGGAGGTCGGCCAAGACTTGTGCACCTGGTGGCCTCGCCCGCCTGGGGAGGAGGGGACTCGGGTGGAAGCAGCGCCACGGAGCCAGCGTGCCCCACCGCCCCGGGCCCAGGGACACTCACTCCTGTGCTCCTTGGCAGGCGCGCCCTCGTGGGGCCCGCCCTCCTCCGGGGGGCCGCAGGCAGCCTCGGTCCCCGCGGCGTCGTCCAC
>NW_007113650.1:0-540 GCF_000164805.1 Carlito syrichta | reverse complement strand
TCCAACCTGGGGAACAAGGTGGTCTAAGGGGTGGGCGACTGGTGGAGTGAAGTGGCTGCGCCATTTACACATGCCAGTAAGGACTCGGCGGGTGACTTCTGTCAACCTCTCTGGGGTCCCAGGACTTTGCAAGGGAGCAGTGCTAGTGTTGGGTCCCAAGACGGTTGTGAAGGCTGGGTGCACAGGCTCATGCCTGTCATCCCAGCTCTCTGGGAGGCTGAGGAGAGAGGATAGCCCGAACCCCTGGGTTCAAGATCTGCCCAGTCACCTTGGCAAGACCTCGTCTCTACAAGAAGCCAAAAAAAGAGCCGAGTGTGGTGGAGCAAGCCTGTCGTTCTGGCCACGCAGGATGCCATGCCAGGAGAACTGCTGGATCCCAGACAGTGGAGACTGCAGTGGCTGAGAGTGGGCCCCCACGCTCTGGCCTTGGCAACAGAGCAGAACTCTGACTCAAAATAATAATACCAACCACCATCACAACCCCAGGCTGGGCTCAGGCTCTCAGCCTCACCTCCTTTGGAGGCCCAGGCGAGTGGATGG
>NW_007113649.1:0-540 GCF_000164805.1 Carlito syrichta | reverse complement strand
TTTTTTTTTTTTTTTATTGTAGCAACAAGGTCTGGCCCAAGTTGCCCAGCTGGTCTTGAACTCCTGGACTCAGGCAATCCTCTTGCCTTTGCCTCCCAAAATGCTGGGATTACAGGTGTGAGCCACCATGCCCAGCCTAGAATTGGTGTAATTTATTCCTTAGTGGTCACTGGTAGAATTTCTGTTTTGGAAGATTATTATTGATTAAATTATGTAATATTTAATAGGCCTATTCATATTGTCTATTTCTTCTTGTATGAGTTTTGGCAGAGTGTGCCTTTTAAGAAATGGGTCCATTTAATATTGGCTATCAAGTTTGTGACATAAAGTTTCCTTGAATATCCTGTTGATGTCCATGAGATCTATAATGATGTTCTCTCTTTCATCACTAATATTAGTAATTTGTGTCTTTCTTCATTTATTTATTTATTTATTTGAGTTGAGGTCTCACTCTGTCGCCTAGGTTGGTGTGCAATGGCATGATCACAGCTCAACACAGACTTGACCTCCTAGGCTCATGTGATCCTTTCACCTCAGCTT
>NW_007113648.1:0-540 GCF_000164805.1 Carlito syrichta | reverse complement strand
TGTGTGTGTGTGTGTGTGTGTGTGTGTGTGTGTGTGTGTGTATTCTGTAAGGCAGTGTTTCTCAGCTTTTTTTCATTATTGACCCCTTCTTTGTTGAGGAGACTTTTAAGACCTTATTTACTCATCACTTCCCTTCCTCCATGAAATGTTAATGCCACATATGTGTGGCATGTTAATGCCACATATGTGTGGCATACCTGTCTGTATATTTCATGTGTGCTTGTGTTATTTTGTGCTCCCCTCCCCCAAGTTTGCCCTTATGGGAACTATCACTACTATTGAGAATGTGTGGTGCGGGCAAGGAACAAAGGCAGGGCATTTTCTGGGGGGACTTCATTGCTCATCTTGTATGCATGCTGCAGACATTGTATCAGAGCCCCCACTTTCCATAGGGCATTTACTGTTTGTTTGTCTTGTTTTGCTTTTTTTCTATTTGTTTGTTGTTTGTCAGTTAATCCACACCTGATTACATTAAATCCTGTGGGACTTTATTCTGGGTCCTGGAGGTGCCCCACAGGATTCTTTTTTTTTTTTTTTTTT
>NW_007113647.1:0-540 GCF_000164805.1 Carlito syrichta | reverse complement strand
GTATGGCCTGGAGCCCTTGGCCCCGGGTCCCTGGGTCCCTCCTTGGCGGACTGTTGCTGCACGTGGCTTTCGCGTCTCTCCCCGACGCCCCACACCCGTGGCCCTGCCGCCCTGGGCTTCCGGAACATACCGCCCGGAAGTCACGGTGGAGCTTGTTGTATTGCCACAGGTTGGCCAGGAGGCTGGAGGCTGCCCGGGAGGACTTCTCGCGGTCGGGGCTGGGGGTGGGGAGCAGTCAGGAGGGGTGGCACCGCCAGGGTGAGCTGGGAGGGCCCTGCCAGGCTGCGGCGCGGGGAGGGGCCGCCTGCCCTCACCTGTCCCGCTGCTTCTTGATGAAGACAAGCTTCCGGAGCCCGTCGAAGTAAAGCAGGTCTCGGGCCGCGATGGGGCTGGCCACCACCAGATTGTTGAGCACCGCTATGATGTTGACCAGCACCTCGGCCGGGGGCCCCTTCTCGCCCACGCTGCCCGGGAGCTTCTCGATGAGGTGACTCACCACCTTGGTCGCTGCCGGGAGGGGGCGGTCAGTCTTCGCCCGCC
>NW_007113646.1:0-541 GCF_000164805.1 Carlito syrichta | reverse complement strand
TAACTGGACCTTATTCCTAATTGGTGTTCCATTTTCTAGTCCTCCCTACTGACTGACCCTCCTCTCTAATGGGTGTCCAGTGTCTGGTCTCCTTTGTGACGGGACCCAATTTGCCTGATACTCTTCTGTGGTGGGTGAACCAGGAATTAGACCTCCACTGTGATCAGTGCCCCAGTGATTGAGCTTCCTTTTAATGAGCACCATAGTGTATGGTCCTCCTTTGGGATGGTTGTCCCAGGGTCCATAATGTGTGCCTCAGTGAATGAGCCTCCCTGTGATCGGTTCCTTAGTGACCATCCTTCCTATATGATGGATGTTCTAGAGACTAGGTATCCTCTGTGATGGATGTCATAATGACTGTGTCTCATTCATAATGGAATCCCGAGTGACTGGCCCTCTATTAAATTAAGCTCCCCAGTGATTAGCTCACCCTTGGGTTGGGTGTTCCAGTGACAGGACCTGTTGCATAACTGGTGTCCAGTAACAAGCCTTCCTCTGTGATGTATACAAGTGACTGTGATGTATACAAGTGACTGGATCT
>NW_007113645.1:0-541 GCF_000164805.1 Carlito syrichta | reverse complement strand
GGAGACAACCTGGGCTTTGTGGAGGTCTGGGGAGGCGCTTGGGGGTCTGAAGGGGGAGACAGCCCACCCTGAGGGGCTCTGGGGGGAGGAGACAGTCCACCTCACCGGGGCCTGGGGGGAGCCATTCGGGGGTCTGAGGCGGGAGACTGCCTGTCTCGTGGAGGTCTGGGGGAAGCCAGCCCTACCCTGGGCAGAGTGAGGGCTCCAGCCCCGAGGTCCTGGGACGGCAGCCAGGGGTCCGAGGGGGCAGGCCGACCGGTGTCCCGGCTCTCCCTCTCCCCAGTGCGTGACCCTGGACAAGCTAGAGGCGGCGCCCTCGGAGGCCGCCCTGGTGTCCCGAGCCCTGCAGCTGCTCGCTGAGCGCCAGTTCTGGGCCGGCATCGTCTTCCTGGGGCCCGAGGACCACCTGGACCCCGCAGAGCGCCCGTCCCTTGGCCTGGGCCCTGGCCACGTGCGCATCAAGATCCGCATGGACATCGACGTCGTCACGAGGACCAATAAGCTCCGGGACAGGTGGGGGCGGGGCCCGGGCTGGCCGGGC
>NW_007113644.1:0-541 GCF_000164805.1 Carlito syrichta | reverse complement strand
CGCCATCCCCCGGCCGTCTTAAGGCCCCGCCGCCTGCACGCTCTCCCCCAATTCCTTCTTTTTCCCGAGTCGGGGTCTCACTCTGTCGCCCGGGCTGGAGGGCGGTGGCACACCCCCGGCCACCGCAGCCTCGACCTGCTGGGCTCAGGCGAGCCTCCCGACTCAGCCTTCCAGGTAGCTGGAACCACGGGCGCGAGCCGCGCCCGGCTAATTTTTTCTTATTTATTGTAGAGACGAGGTCTCACCAAGCTGCCCAGGCCGGTATCGAACCCCTGGACTCCGGCAATCCTCCAGCCTCGGCCGCCCAAAGTGCTGGGATGACCGGCTCGCGCCACCACGCCCGGCCCCCCAGTTCTTCCTCCTCGGCCCCCCTCGGCTCCGCCTTCCCGTCCGTAGACCCCGCTCCGTCCAAGTCCCACCTCCCCGGCCTCCCAGGTCTCCCCGCCAGGCCACTTTTCCGACCCCAGGCCCCGCCCACAGGGCCCTAGGCCCCGCCCTCCACGCGTCAGGCCCCGCCCCTGCCCCGCCTCTCCTCGGCCCT
>NW_007113643.1:0-541 GCF_000164805.1 Carlito syrichta | reverse complement strand
GAGGGGTGTCCACAGCTCCCCAGGGAAAGGTCTGCGTAGGTGAGGGATGAATGGGAAATCGGGAGAGGAAGGGGTCCTCCCCCCAACCGAATGTACTAGAATGGGCGACCGAAACCTTGACTGACTGTGGTGTTGCTGGACCGCCTTGATTACTCTGTGCCCAATGGCTGCCCTAACATGGGGCCATTTTCCCTGTGAGCTTACATGCATCTTTGCCATGGGGCAAGAGTGTGGAGGGTGGAGGCAAGCCTTCTGGGGTGCATGGCCAAAGGAAAGGGATGAACCTGCCTGGTGAGCACCTTTGAAACCTCCCAAAAACGACAGGCTGGAAAGTGACTTTTTCTCTCCCATCCCTGAGGGTCATTCCTCATGCTGTGAGGCTGGGGTGATGGTGGTGGTGCTGAATATTATTTGGAGTCACAATCCCACTCTGTCACACAGTCTGGAGCACAGGGTCACACTCACATCCACTATGGGGTCCACCTACCCAGCTCAGGGTATCCTCCCGCCTTGGGTCATCAAGTGGTTGGAACCACAGACT
>NW_007113642.1:0-541 GCF_000164805.1 Carlito syrichta | reverse complement strand
TACATTTCCACCAGCAACACATGAGTCCCCACATTCTCACATCTTTGCTCACACAGTGTGTTGACGGACTTTTGGGCCATTCACGTACACCTATTGTATATGCAGAAAATGAAGGTGGGAGATGACCCCAAGTATTCTCCAAAAACACACAGTTCCCACTTACTATGCCCCATTACCCCTGGGACATAGTAACACGAACCTGCACACCTTTCTAGCCTCACCCCCTTGTGCCCAGGGAGTTTGGTGTCACTTGCACTGGACTTCTAACGATGCACTTCTTACTTACCCCTGCCCTGCGATACACAGTCACCTTGATGTCACATGATGGCTGCTGAACGCTGCTGGAGAGAAATCACTCAGGTGTCCAGTCAGGGCACTAGAAGCCCCAGGTATCTCAATTAGACAGACTGGGTTTGAATCATGGCTCAACCATGCCCAGTTCTGATCTTGAACAAGTTAGCTAAGATCCTCCTGTCCCAGCTTCCTCATCTGTAGTACCACCTACTTTATAGGAGTGTTGTGAAATTAAATGAGTTGATAC
>NW_007113641.1:1431-2629 GCF_000164805.1 Carlito syrichta | reverse complement strand
ACTCCAACTCAGAATAATAGCACCAACCACCACCACCACCACAACCACAGGCCAGGCTCAAGGTATCAGCCTGGCATCCCGGCTCTTGGGAGGCCGAGATGAGAGGATGGCTTGAGTCCCTGGGTCGACACCTGACCAGGACACGGGGTGAGACCTCATCTCAGCCATAAAAAATAAATCCAAAAATTAGCCAGGCATGGTGGTGCAGTCCTGTGATTCCAGTCACTCCGCGGGCCAGGTGAGAAGATTGTCTGAGCTCACCAGGAGGAGTCCTCAGTGGCCGTGAGTGTGCCCTGCACTCTGGCCTATGTGACAGAGTGGGATTCCGATGACAAATAATAATAATCACCACTGCTAACACCACAACCATCCCTGCCAGCCAGGGCGAGGAGTCAACCTCAGGGATGGGAGTGGAAAAGGCATTTCTCAACCTGTCATTTACGGAAGGTTTCAAATTTGACCACTGGTCACGTCCATCATGAGCCTTCAGCTACACATCCCAGAAGGCCCTTCCTCTACCTTCCACATCATGCCCCATGGCAAAGAGGAGTGTGAGCTCATGGAACAGACGGCCCTGAGTTAGGTTGGCCATCAGGCACAGAGAGATCAAGGTGGTCCAGCAACACCGCAGCCAGCCCAGATTCTGGTCACTCAGTCTGCCACCTTCAGTTGGGGGGAGAGCACCTTCCTCTCCAGATCACTCCATCATCCCCCTCCCACGCGAACATTTCCCTGGGGAGCCATGGATGCCTGCCATGACTCATGTGCGGGGTGTCTTTTTTGTCACCAGTCTCAGTTGGCTGGACTGGTGCATGGTGGCACGATTGTGGTTCCCGGGGCCTCGACCTGCTAGGCTCAGGTTGTCTTCTCACCTCAACCCCTGAGTAGCTGAGACTCCTGGGTCACCACACTAGACTTGATTTTGGGAACCTCTCTGCAAGATGAGTTCTGGTCACATCGCCCAGGCTGGTCTCTGACCCTGGGTTTCAGGCAGCCTGCCTCAGGCTCCCAGGGTTCGGGGCTTATGGCCATGAGCCACAGCACCCAGCCTGGACTTGCACATGCTGTCAGTGCGGGTGACAAAAAGGCGTGCCCTGGGATGGAGGCCACCAAATCCCATATAGCTGGGGCCACAGGCACCACCACACATGACTCTTGTGTTTGCGTTCCAGGGAGAGAAGAGGTCTCGCTATATGGC
>NW_007113641.1:0-541 GCF_000164805.1 Carlito syrichta | reverse complement strand
TGTCTCGGCCACTCTGGAGGCTGAGGTGGGAGGATCGCTGGAGCCTGCAATTTCAAGGCTGGCGGTGAATGATGCTCATGTCCCCGGGCCACAGCCTGGGTCTCTGACCCAGACCCTGTCTCCAAAATCATCAGAATCGTACACAATTTCTCAACTCCACATGGTTTGTTCAAAGGGCAACTGCCTTGAAAGCCAAAAAAAATGGTTCTGGGGGAACGAAATGACCCTGGGTGAGGGTTGAGTCCCTGGCCTTTCTTGTCTGAAGGTCATCGTTGCCAAATCGGAGGGCTGGGCTTCCTGGGGCACATTTTTCACCTTGAGAGGAGAACCGGCTGGAACCTGGCTGGGATCCTTGGGAAATCCTGCACCAAAGTGGGGGCAGCCATTGGGGGGGTTGGAGCAGAAAGGTACCAAGCTTTGGAGACCCTCACATGTGTTGGGGCTGGGGGGAAGGACTGAGTAGAAGGTTTGCAGGAAAATGCCTTTCTTTCTTCCTTCCTTCCTTCCTTTCTTTCTTTCTTTCTTTCTTTCTTTCTTTCTT
>NW_007113640.1:0-542 GCF_000164805.1 Carlito syrichta | reverse complement strand
CAGCCAGAGTTCCCGGAGTCTCCTCGGGTCCCCCCCTCCCCGGGCCTCGCCTCCCACTCCTGGGACTCCACCTCCCCCGTTCTCCCTGGAGTCCCGGGTCTCCCTCTCTCTCATCTGGGCCCCACCCAGGCCTCCTGACCCGCGTGATTCCCCCGGGGCCCCTCCAGTCCTTCTCCCCTCCCCCTTACACGCATTTCTGACGTTGGTCTTCCCGCTGGAAGCTTTCTCAGGGCTCTTCATGGCCTTTGACGTGCAGCAGAAGTTCCCAGTGGCTCAAGCTTGTAATCCCAGCGCTTTGGGAGGCTGAGGCAGGAGGATCACTTGAGCCCAGGAATTCAAGACCAGATTGGGCAACATAGTGAGGCCCCGTCTCCGCAATACATTAAAAAAAAAAATTAGACAAGAATGGTGGCGCACGCCTGTAGCCCCAGCTACTTGGGAAGCTGAGGTGAGATCGCTTGAGCCCTGGTGTTCGAGGCTGCAGTGAGCCATGATTGGGCCACTGCACCCCAGCCTAGGCGACAGAGCAAGACCTGTCTCTT
>NW_007113639.1:0-542 GCF_000164805.1 Carlito syrichta | reverse complement strand
TGTTCTGCTGCATTAGAATGTGAAAGATTCACCTTCCTTCCTTCACATTTGTAGTAATCCCCAGCTTCCCCTAGAATCAGTCCATCCAACCTGAACACCAATTTGTGTGCCACCTCTGACTGGCATGATCTATTTTCACAGATGGAAAAATAATGCTTCAGAAAACTTAAGTAACCAGTCATACATTTATAAGAGGTGAAACTAAAATTGGAACTCAAGTCCATTTTGTTTTCAGAGTTACATCCTTTCTTCCAAACTGTGTGTATGAGCATGATTGTGTGTGTGTTTGTAAATACATATACCTATATACGTATGCAGGGAAGTAAACAACAACAAAGTATTGTCATATCTCAAAACACAGCACAAAATATCAAGAAACTCTAAATTGTATTATGTATACTTTAAACTCAAGAAGTTTTATTATTGACAATGTAACTAAAAACACATTGAACTAATGCCTTTTTTTAAGATGTGAGGTAAAATTCAGGCTTAGATACATAAGTGGTCATAATACAGGTAGAGTTTGGGTACCCTTATTGATG
>NW_007113638.1:0-542 GCF_000164805.1 Carlito syrichta | reverse complement strand
TCCAGGGCGGCGTCGTAGGCTGCCTGCGGGGCGGGAGCGGTCAGTCACCTGAGCTGGGAGGTGGAGGTGCCCACCGAGACCCGGAAGCAGGAAGGAAGAGGGGGTGCGGGTCTCATCGGGGTCTGGACTCCACAGCCCACTTCGCCCTGAGGAAGAACCGGGTGGACCTCAGGATCCGCCCATCAGAACATCAGGCTTTTGCGGCCATCTAGGAAGGAAGCTAAGTCCCAGAGAAGGACTCCCTGCCCGGGTCACGGGAGGCTCAGGACACCCACGGCCACAGTCCGGCGAGGCCCGCGGATCCAGCCAGCGCAAGGCTGGGGGCAAGACGGGTGGTGCCGAGGGTCTCACCCAGTGCGGGGGCGTCTCCAGGTCCCGGAAGCTCTGGGGCCGGACCTTCGACATCCGTCTGTACTTGGCTATGTCCTCCCGCATCTGCAAGTGCGTTGGGTTGGCTACAAAGAAGGTGTGCGCTGCCGCCGCGGCCAGATCCAGCTTCTTCAGCTGAGAAGGTGAGGAGGAAGGGATCAGAGGCCTCGGCG
>NW_007113637.1:0-542 GCF_000164805.1 Carlito syrichta | reverse complement strand
CTGCCCTCCAGTCTGGGCGACAGAGTGAGACTCCAACTCAAAAAAAAAAAAAAAATTTTTGGTATGTCTAGAAATTCTATTGATAATATTTCTAGCCTGATAAATGAGTTTTATATCTCTGATTATTTGATTTAAAAGATAACTACATACTTGTAACCCTTCAAATTATCAATTTATTTGTTTTCCTCTATAAAGTTCTTCAAAATATTCCTCTTTTGCAAATAGTGATTTTAGGAACCTTATGTAGGTCTATGCCATGTGAGATTTGTTTGACCATTAAATAGGTTTGATTTGACTTTAGTATTGAAGAACCCGATTTTTCCCCATTGTTTAGACAAGAGCTCAACAATGCCGGGCTTGGTGGCTCAGCCTGTAATCCCACGCTTTGGGAAGCTTAGGTGAGTGAATTGTCTGAGCCCGGGGGTTCGAGACCCGCCTGGTCAACTTGACGAGACCTCATCTCTACAATATATCAAAAAATTAACTGGACATGGTAGCACATGTCAAAAGTTCCAGTTACTTGTTTTTTTTTTTTTTTTTTT
>NW_007113636.1:0-544 GCF_000164805.1 Carlito syrichta | reverse complement strand
GAGACTCCAACTCAAAAGAAAAAAAAAAACCCAAGTCAGATCTGTCCCCGCCCTGCTCGGGAGGCCTCGTCTGGCTACCTGGTCCCACCATCTCACCCCCCCATTCCTTGCTAGCAGGGACAGAGCAAGTTCATGGCTACCCCGGGGCCTTTGCACCTGCCAGGACCCCTGCCTGGAACATTTTGCCTCCAGGTCCCCAAGGGCTTGCTGCTTCCCTTGTCTTCCTCCAGACGTCACCTCACCCTGGAGGCCCGGGCCGACCATCTTGCATAAAGCGGATCAGACACACACTTGAATGTACCCGCGCACTCACACGCACACGCACTACCCCCGACCGGCTCCGTTCTTTCTGGAGCACTGTCACGCCCCAACAGAGCCTTGTTGCTCTCACGGCCTGCGAGGTCAGCCCCCGGGGACAGAGACAGCACCTCTCACAGGACGTGCGCACCAAGCAAAGAGAGAGTGAGTGAGTGAATGAATGAATACCTTCACTCACTCACGTGGCGGAGGCTGTGCCCTCCCCGGGGGGCCCCGCCCAGCCCTG
>NW_007113635.1:0-544 GCF_000164805.1 Carlito syrichta | reverse complement strand
CGATCTGGCTTCTTTAAGTTGAAAGCGGGCATAGTTTTAGGGGAGGTCAGGATAAGGTGGCTCGAAGGGAAGTGGGACATATGGATAGGGGTGCAGGAGTAGCTGATTGCGACACGAGAAATTTTTTTATGCGAGACAAGCAGAGAAGGGCGATTTTGTGGTGTTTTTTTGGCGAAGTTTGTCTCCCAGCTTTTGGAGTACGTTGACATTTTTCTCTACCAGTTCTGTTTCATTAATGTGGAAACAGCATTCTTTCTGGAGAAACATGCAGGTTTTACCCTGGTCGACTGTAAGGAGATTAAGGGCTCTGCAGTTTTGTAAAGTAACCTGGGCTAGAGAGGTTATTTGCCGTTGCAGGGATGTCAGGGAGCTTGCGGATGCTTTCAGAGCGGCTTGGAGCCTTTCTTCCAGATTTTGGGAAGAAGGAGGCTGTGTTCCAGTGCTTCCCCACCCAGCCCTTCAGCCGCCAAGGATGTGGCAAATGTGAGACCAAGCATGAGGGGGAGAAATGCCACATGGCGGGTGCCGCGGGGAGTGGGAAAGG
>NW_007113634.1:0-544 GCF_000164805.1 Carlito syrichta | reverse complement strand
TCTGGCCTTTTTCTCTTGCTGCCTTTAGGATTTTTTCTTTTATGCCTACTTTGTATAGGCATATTATTTTGTGTGTAGGAGTTTGTCTTCTCATTTTTTGTCTTGCAGGGGTCTCTGAATCTCTTGTGTTTGAATTTTTGCATCACTGATTGGGTAAGGGAAGTTTTCTTCAATGATCTCATGGAAAGTTTGTTCCAGTGTGGTGTCTTTCTCTTCTCTGCCTCAGGAAGGCCAATTACTCTTAGGATTGGTCTCTTGAAGTGATCTCTCATCTCTTGAAGGTTTTGTTCTGTCTTTTTTAGCTTATTTTCTGTGTTTTTAACAGTGTGGGTTAGTTCTTTATTTTTGTCCTCAACCTCTGAGATTCTTTCTTCTGCTTTGGTAATTCTGCTTTCCATGCTTTTCCGCTTGTTATTTGTTTCATTCACAGTATTCTTTATTACTGTTATCTCAGATATCAGTTCCCTCCTAGTTTCCTCTTGTCTCTCCTCAATTCTTTTTAATCTCTCCATTAATGTCTTGATATCTCGGTTTGTAGTTTGAG
>NW_007113633.1:0-544 GCF_000164805.1 Carlito syrichta | reverse complement strand
TTGGGAAAAAAATCTGTCAGTCAAAGATACTATACATGGCAAAGATATCCTTTATAAATAAAGAAGAAATAAACTCTTTCTTAGACAAGCAAAGCTGAGGAAATTTATCACCACTGGGACTTCCTTATAATAAATGCTTAAGAAAACTCTGCAACTGAAAGCAAGAAGATGCTATCTACTATCTTGAAAACACATGAAAGTATAAAACTTACTAGTAGAGCAAAATACTAAAATAAGGGAGAGAAATAACCCAAATGCTACCACTGTAGGAAACACAATGATAAGCAGTAAGAGAGAAATAAATAAAAAAACTTGCAAAATAACAAGAAAACAAGTAATAAAAAGGTAGAAATAAGCCCTCGTATATTATGAACTACCTTGAATGTAAAAGGATTAAACTTTTCACTTAAAATATATAGATTGGCTAAATGTATTAAAACCAAGCAAAGGAGCAATAACAACAGCAACAAATGGTACAACTATACTCTGGCTATGCAAGAGTAGTTAGGCTTATATTAGATAAAAAGACTTTAAGTGAAAAACA